>NC_089800.1:89266270-89301270 GCF_029633855.1 Hoplias malabaricus
ACACCCACACACCTATACCCTGACACACACACACACACCTATACCCCGACACACACCCACACACACACCCACACACATCTAAACCCCAATACACACCTATACACCCACACACACCTACACAAACACACACACATACACACATCTATACCCCGACACACACCCATATCCCAACACACACACACACCTATACCCCGACACACACCCATACCCCGACACACACCCACACACACACAACTATACCCCGACACATACCCACACACACACCCCCACACACCAATATCCCAGTGGAGTCACAGCGCTCATCATAATGCACAGATCTGATTGGCTGAGTGTGATATGCAGAAACACATGTGATTGGTCTGTGAGTTTCCTGGAGCGCTGAACCTGCACCGTAACGACTAGAAGAGTCACACCACTTCAAACACACACTCTGTTCACAATTAAACAGCTCTTAATAGTTTATCAGCTACAGGTCCAGGTTCGGATCGGACAGCGCTGTCCAATTGCCTGGAGTCCTATGGTTGGCTATGGAGCCCTGCTGAGGACATATACTCACAAGTAAATAAAGGCAGTCAAATGACTTAAAACTATGAGATTCTAAAACATGGGAAGGGGATTCTAATATATGGGAATATCTTAATAAGGAATAGGAATCCGACCCTAATGCATGGAAACTCATTAATAAAGCATTGCTGTCTAGGATTTAATATCTGGCTCCCCATATTAAATATCTTCCACACATCAGGACCTTCCATACCTTATTATAGACAATGTCTATGATTGTGGGGAAACGCTGTTCTCTGATTTGTTTACGTTCAGAAGCTCAGTGTCTTTAAGGTGAAGAAACAATGAAGTTTTAATTTGTCTGTAAGTGTTTATTCACTGTTTGAATTACCACCGAAACTCATTTGTAATTCGCTCTGTGTTTACTTTCATGCAGTTAGCGCTCTCCTGAATTTAGAGTCAGTTCCACCTTAAGTAATGTAACTGTAACAGCAAAAATAAGTCAGTGTGACCCCCCTATGGAGCAGGAATAGAGCAACATCCTCATCTCGGTTGGTGCTTTTCAGCGTTTGGAGTCTCTCCGTTGTCTAAAAACCTCCAGATGGCGTTTCTCCTGAAAGTTGCTTTTAAGTAGTTTCCCTGCATTAAGATCTCAATCCTATGATATTTATAAAGTCATCCATGGCATAGTTTTATTATGAAGAGATGTCCCCAGCAGGGCTCCGTAGGTGACTTTGTGAAGCATGTTGCTGCTGTTTTGAAATAAAAGGCTTGTCCCTTTAAAATTCCCACCACCACTGGAGCTGTCCATCACACAGAGGACAGCTGAGACAGTGTTTTGACCCAGAGATCACATGTCCCTGAGTGTGTGTGTGTGTGTGTGTGTGTGTGTGTGTGAGTGTGTGTGTAGATCAGCATGTGTGCATGTCCATCTGAGATCCTGACACAATCCTACACACACACACACACACACACACACAGGCACATGTGATCCACAGATATCCATAGTTCAATAAATTCTCTGAAAATCCTACATATATTGTAGTTGTGCAGTTTGTCTTAGAACTTAATCCAAAAGCAGAGCCGTGTCTAAAAGAATAAGAGGTCAGTGACATTCCTATTGGACACATCTGGCTTAAAGGCCCTTTACTGAGCATCACCCAATGGCAGACCTCGGTCCGGACCTGGATAGAGCGACGGTTTTGTCTGGATCTGTGAGCAACTTGTAATAAATGAAAGCGAATAAGTAAAACATTAATCAAGAGCCTAAAAGATAGAGCCCTCACACATTAATCGCTGGGGTATTCAGATATGTCATTTTCCCTTTTGTTTCTGAAATACAACAGTGTCCTGTGACTGTTAACGCACCCTGTAGTTCTTTTCTTGAGGAAAATACATAAGAATCTGAATGGTGAAAAAATACATCCATAAAAAGTAAAAAGAGGGAAAAATAAAATGGAATTTGAGAAAAAACTGATTTCAAAGGGATTTCACCAGTCTGGTGAGTGTATAGTGTGTGAGCTGTAGTAAAGTGTGTGAGTTGTAGTAAAGTGTTTGAGCTGTAGTAAAGTGTGTGAGCTGTAGTATAGTGAGTGTGCTGTAGTATAGTGTGTGTGCTGTAGTAAAGTGTGTGAGCTGTAGTAAAGTGTGTGAGCTGTAGTATAGTGTGTGAGCTGTAGTATAGTGTGTGAGCTGTAGTATAGTGAGTGTGCTGTAGTATAGTGTGTGTGCTGTAGTAAAGTGTGTGACCTGTAGTATAGTGTGTGAGCTGTAGTATAGTGTGTGAGCTGTAGTAAAGTGTGTGAGCTGTAGTAAAGTGTGTGAGCTGTAGTATAGCGAGTGTGCTGTAGTATAGTGTGTGTGCTGTAGTAAAGTGTGTGAGCTGTAGTAAAGTGTGTGACCTGTAGTATAGTGTGTGACCTGTAGTATAGTGTGTGTGCTGTAGTATAGTGTGTGTGCTGTAGCAACAAGTGTGTGAGCTGTAGTAAAGTGTGTGAGCTGTAGTATAGTGTGTGTGCTGTAGCAAAAAAAGTGTTTGTGCTGTAGTAAAGTGTGTGAGCTGTAGTGAAGTGTGTGTGAGCTGTAGTAAAGTGTGTGTGCTGTAATGTAGTGTGTGTGCTGTGGTATAGTGTGTGAGCTGTAGTATAGTGTGTGAGCTGTAGTATAGTGTATGAGCTGTAGCATAGTGTGTGTGCTGTAGTGTAGTGTGTGAGCTGCAGTATAGTGTGTGATCTGTAGTAAAGTGTGTGAGCTGAATTATGGTGTGTGAGCTGTAGTATAGTGTGTGAGCTGTATTATGGTATGTGAGCTGTAGTATAGTGTGTGACCTGTAGTACAGTGTGTGACCTGTTGTATATTGTGTGTGCGCTGTAGTGTGTGAGCTGTAGTATAGTGTGTGCGCTGTAGTATAGTGTATGTGCTGTAGTATGGCGCATGAGCTGTAGTATAGCATGTAAGCTGTAGTATAGTGTGTGCTGTAGTATGGTGTGTGAGCTGTGGTAAAGTGTGTTACCTGTAGTATAGTGTGTGAGCTGTAGTACAGTGCGTGCACGGTAGTGTAGTGTGTGTGCTGTAGTATAGTCTCTGTGCTGTAGTATGGTGCATGAGCTGTAGTATAGTGTGTGCTGTAGTATGGGGTCCGAGCTGTAGTACAGTGTGTGAGCTGTAGTATAGTGTATGCACTGTAGTATAGTGTGTGACCTGTAGTATAGTGTGTGAGTTGTGGTATAGTGTGTGAGCTGTAGTATAGTGTGTGACCTGTAGTATAGTGTGTGAGCTGTGGTATAGTGTGTTACCTGTAGTATAGTGCGTGAGCTGTAGTATAGTGTGTGACCTGTAGTATAGTGTGTGAACTGTGGTATAGTGTGTGACTTGTAGTATAGTGTGTGCTGTAGTATAGCTTCCGAGCTGTAGTATGGTGTATGAGCTGTAGTATAGTGTGCGTGTGCTGTAGAAATGTGGGTGTCAGTTATGGTCAGACAAAGGCAGGTCATACCTTCGCCACCAGCATCTGTTGTTGAGCTTCGATCTGTTGCTGCTGCCGCACCGCCATCTCCTGCAGCTCAGACAATGTCAGCTCCACACGAGGGTTCCCCACCTACACACACAGTGTGTGAAATTTACTATGTATATTTATCTGAACTGCACCCAAGGACAATGTGAAACTTGATTGAATCCTTAAGTGAAGCCTTAAAGGAGCTCTAGGTAATTTTTTTTTGTTTTGTTTTTGCTCATGGGGCCCCCACTAGTATAATTCATTTTTACAGCAGCTGTAATAGAATCATTTGGGAGGGAGAGGAACAGGGTGGTTTCCTACCCTCCTCCACATCTTACATAGTTCAGCTTCTGCAGAGTCAGAGTAGCAACAACAGAGGATGTAGTCTCCCTATTACAGCTCAGCGGAGCAGCACAATGCTTTTGAAGCTGTAATATTAAGGTAATAATATTATGTAGTGTTCCTTTAAGTCTTAGTCTTAAAAAAGAAAGCAGAAGCCCAGCTAGTGCACTTAGCATTTTGCTAAATTCAAGCCACATTTAGCCAGCGAGCTAGGAACTCTCCCGTCAACCAAAAAATGTCAGAGCAAGTGTTTTCCAACTCACTTAGTTCTTGCCTCGACCCGGAGCACATCAGTGTGAGATAAAGGATGTGGTTAATGCACTGCCATGGTTATTTTTATCTTATTTCTACTTGTATATATTTAAGGAATTTAAAGAAGGAGATGTTTGGTTGCAGAATTTGTGCAGTACTTTACAGTTTTACAACAACCACAGAAATCAACCACAGAAACAACAACCTGAGTATTAGAGAACTGGGTGAAAGGGGGCTAACTAAGTATTCAGAGCAACAGCCTAAATACAGTCTGTACTTATAGAACTACAGAGAGCTCCTTTGTGGTCAGTGGAGCTGAGAGAATGGACAGAGTGTAGAAACAAGAAAGTGGTCGTAATGTTATGGCTGGACCTTGTATATACACTGAATGCTCACTGGATTAGGAACAGCAAAATTTTAGCACTCACTGTTCATTATCTCAGCTCCACTGACCACACAGGAGCACTTTGTAGTTCTACAATTACAGAATGAGGTCCAGCTGTTGCTCTGCATACTTTGTTCCCACCCTTTCCCCCTGTCCTTCAGCGACTAATAGCTTTTAAGAGACTAATAGCATATAAGAAATATGCCATCACTAGGATGCGGTCTCAGTGAAGGAATGTCCTGTGCTGTGATGTAACGGCGCTCAACTCTGTGATATGTTGTGTATGTGATATACGCCCCAAACTACACCATTTATCCTGATTCTAGTGCTATACTCATAACTGTCGGCTGGAGCCGGCCTGAGCTGGTCTTTCTGCGGCTGCTCAGCGACTCGTTGCTCGTGCAGGCAGTCGGGGTGCGAGAGATGTATGATACGTATCTAGATGAGAACTCAAATTCAGTGTGTGGCTTCGTTTATTTGGCTGGTCCTTCCTTTTCATTTGGTCAAAAAAAAAATGTAGTGTGAAAGTATAAATGAAGAAAGACCATGCAAAAGAAAAAACAGAAAACATATCTACATCACAGTGGAGACGGGTGCACGGTGTCACCATACTGTGGTCATTGTGACAGCACTAGCAATCACAGCTATCAAGGTACACATCCCTGTAGTTACACTGCTGTTGTGGAATTACACAGTTCTTAGAGACACAATACAAAGCAGAACTGAAGTAAACAATGGGATTGTTTTCTCTGACTGAGACACAGCCTGGGCACTGATCTGCGGGGCTGTCTACTGCGCTAAGAATAAAGCTATTACAATATTCATATTCATGTAATGTGTCATGTTCTTTTCACGCGGCTGCCTCTCTGCAGTGTGTTGAGCGTTTCAGAGCAAACAGCTGAGTGTCTTCAGGCAACAAACAGGAAAAACCCAACAAATCTGCAGCAAAAAAGGGCAGAAAACCACCCAATCTACTCTTTTAAAGCTGTATACAATACGCCATCTGTGGAGGGTTATAATAATATTGGGCTTTGCATAAAAGGTGTTTCAAGTCTCTCTTCAAATAAATCAGAATTAATTATTTCATTCATCCTCTATTAGCACTTTATCCTCTTCTGGGCTGTGGGGGTCTGGAGGCGACCCAGAATCATTACTGATTCATTACAGGGCTCACACCTGTGAACAGTTTCACACACTCACCCAGTCACTCACACATTCACCCAGTCACTCACACACTCACCCAGTCACTCACACACTCACCCAGTCACTCACACATTCACCCAGTCACTCACACACTCACCCAGTCACTCACACACTCACCCAGTCGCTCACACATTCACCCAGTCACTCACACACTAACACCTGTGGACAGTGTCACACACTCACCCAGTCACTCACACACTCACCCAGTCACTCACACACTCACCCAGTCACTCACACATTCACCCAGTCACTCACACACTCACCCAGTCACTCACACACTCACCCAGTCACTCACACACTCACCCAGTCACTCACACACTCACCCTGTCACTCACACGCTCACCCAGTCACTCACACACACACACCTGTGGACAGTGTCACACACTCACCCAGTCACTCACACACTCACCCTGTCACTCACATGCTCACCCAGTCACTCACACACACACACCTGTGGACAGTGTCACACACTCACCCAGTCACTCACACACTCACCCAGTCACTCACACACACACACACCTGTGGACAGTGTCACACACTCACCCAGTCACTCACACACACACACCTGTGGACAGTGTCACACACTCACCCAGTCACTCACACACACACACATGTTGACAGTGTCACACACTCACCTAGTCACACACACACTCACCCAGTCACTCACACACTCACCCAGTCACACACACACTCACCCAGTCACTCACACACCTGTGGACAGAGTCACACACTCACCCTGTCACACACAAACTCACCCAGTCACTCACAAACTCTTCTGGGCTGTGGGGGTCTGGAGGCGACCCAGAATCATTACTGATTCATTACAGGGCTCACACCTGTGAACAGTTTCACACACTCACCCAGTCACTCACACATTCACCCAGTCACTCACACACTCACCCAGTCGCTCACACATTCACCCAGTCACTCACACACTAACACCTGTGGACAGTGTCACACACTCACCCAGTCACTCACACACTCACCCAGTCACTCACACACTCACCCAGTCACTCACACATTCACCCAGTCACTCACACACTCACCCAGTCACTCACACACTCACCCAGTCATTCACACATTCACCCAGTCACTCACACACTCACCCTGTCACTCACACGCTCACCCAGTCACTCACACACACACACCTGTGGACAGTGTCACACACTCACCCAGTCACTCACACACTCACCCTGTCACTCACACGCTCACCCAGTCACTCACACACACACACCTGTGGACAGTGTCACACACTCACCCAGTCACTCACACACTCACCCAGTCACTCACACACACACACACCTGTGGACAGTGTCACACACTCACCCAGTCACTCACACACACACACCTGTGGACAGTGTCACACACTCACCCAGTCACTCACACACACACACATGTTGACAGTGTCACACACTCACCTAGTCACACACACACTCACCCAGTCACTCACACACTCACCCAGTCACACACACACTCACCCAGTCACTCACACACCTGTGGACAGAGTCACACACTCACCCTGTCACACACAAACTCACCCAGTCACTCACAAACTCACCCAGTCACTCACAAACTCACACCTGTGGACAGTGTCACACACTCACCCAGTCACTCACACACTCACCCAGTCACTCACACACTCACACCTGTGGACAGTGTCACACACTCACCCAGTCACTCACACACTCACCCAGTCACTCACACACACACACATGTGGACAGTGTCACACACTCACCCAGTCACACACACACTCACCCAGTCACTCACACACCTGTGGACAGAGTCACACACTCACCCTGTCACACACAAACTCACCCAGTCACTCAAAAACTCACCCAGTCACTCACAAACTCACACCTGTGGACAGTGTCACACACTCACCCAGTCACTCACACACTCACCCAGTCACTCACACACTCACACGTGTGGACAGTGTCACACACTCACCCAGTCACTCACACACTCACCCAGTCACTCACACACACACACCTGTGGACAGTGTCACACACTCACCCAGTCACACACACACTCACCCAGTCACTCACACACCTGTGGACAGAGTCACACACTCACCCTGTCACACACAAACTCACCCAGTCACTCACAAACTCACCCAGTCACTCACACACTCACCCAGTCACTCACAAACTCACACCTGTGGACAGTGTCACACACTCACCCAGTCACTCACACACTCACCCAGTCACTCACACACTCACCCAGTCACTCACACACTCACACCTGTGGACAGTGTCACACACTCACCCAGTCACTCACACACTCACCCAGTCACTCACACACACACACCTGTGGACAGTCTAAAAGTCACTCCACCTACCAATGTGTATGTTTGCACTGTGAGAGGAAACCCACACAGACACAGAGAGAAAAGACCCCACTCCTCACACAGACCCAAGGGGAGGAGCCCACCCGTGTGTGGAAGTGCCACTAACTGCAGAAAAACAGTCACATGCCATGATCACATGATTGGTCTTCAACCAATCAAAGCGCTCTGTTTAGTTCACAGCTTATTTTCTCTGATGTCATTTCTACGCTATTAAGTTTGGCCAACAGGGGGAGCAGTGCACTCAGCGCTCCAACACAAACTCTGCCTGCGAATGTATAGAAGAATATATACACAAGGCGTATGAAAGCAGCAGAGGGGGCATCAGCATCACATCAGAGGGAGGGTCTCTTTAATCAATGATTATTTACAAACTGAACTGAGTTACCATGGCAACTCTAACCAGCATGTGACGGTGTCTATATCGTGCAGCTGTAGCGTGTGGAACAGTGGGGAAATGCCTGGAGCGAGGGGAAGGGAAGAGGAGGGTCCTGACACATCCTGCTATTCTTTACGTGCACATTCAAACACACACACACACACACACACACACACACACACACACACACATGCCAGTTTAAATCATTCACAAATCTGGTCATGAGGACCTGTGTACAGAGTATTTTAAAAAGGACATATTAAGATTAAAATCTCTTGTTCGGTGCATGTTCACATTAAAGTGTGAATCTGGAGCCTACCAACTCACACACTGTGAAACAAGACCCCCTCAGTCAGATTACTGTGTGCTGCTTGAGTCTGAAAACATGGGATAAAGCTCCGCTTCTGACGTCAAGTGCAGAGACTTTAGAATGGCCCCGCCCCCTCGTCTGAGTCTGTCCAATCACAGCGCTGGACCCGTGTTTACGTGAGAGCGCAAAGACGAGGTTAAACTCAGCAAAACAGACACAACGAGCGCGGAGAAATAAGAGCACTGAGTAAAAACGGAGAAGAAAGAGAACAGAGTGAAAACGGCTAAAAACCAGAGCTTCTGCTCCTCGCTCCTCACTGCTGTGCGCTCGGGGTCGGGGTGAACAGCGAGCGGCTCATTATCATTTAAAGGAACAGGTGCTGAAAGCGGGCGTTCTGAACAGGGGCTGTTTACACAGGGGGAGAACACTGCTGTGGGGCTCGGGGTCGGGGTGAACAGAGGATTTCTGCACTGTCTGTATCTTACCATTACCTTAAATTACCTCTACTGTTTGAGGAATAGCCATTGAACATCCTTGTATTTCTCATAGATTGTTTACAGACTGTCTATTGTGTGTCTGTCTGGATTTAAAACAAGCATCACCCTGTTCTTCAATGATCAGGACCCCCTCAGGGGTCCGTAGGTCCGTAGGTGTGTGTGTGTGTGTGTGAGTGGTGCCCCCTCCAGGGTGTGTTCGCGCATTGCACCCAGTGATTCTGGGCAGGCTCCGGACCCACCGCGACCCTGAACTGGATAAGGGTCACAGACAATGAATGAATATCCATTCACCGTCCTGTAACTGTTTAAAACGTTAAGAGCTTATGGGATCTTTCAGCTGGTCATTATTAATCTGCCTAAAAGGCACTTTTCTGCTGACAGCGCGTCTCAGCCCATCGTCCCGTTCTCGGACTGACCCTTCGCAGCCGGATCCAGAGCGTCCGAGACGGAACGGAGATTGTTCTCAGGAAAAAGGAAATGCTTTCACTCTCAGCTTTTCAGGGTTTTCCTCCGTAAGCGAAAACGTTTCCTTTCCCTCTTCAGGTGACGATTGACCGGATAAATCCACCTCTCTCTCTCTCTCTCTCTCAGCTGTCAATCACTAACGATCTGCCATTATAGCTCCGCCCACTCACCTTTAGTGAAGCATGAAAAGCATGACGTTCTGTCACAGCTGCTCACGAGCCTGTGACCGACCACAATGCCCAATGCCAAGTGTCGTCCGGAGGGGCATTAATCCTCCAGCACTGGGCTGTGGAGCAGTGGAACTGTGTTCTCTGGAGACTCCATTTAACACCTCGGGGATGATCCATAACTAATCACCCAGCATCAGTACCTCACCTCACTAATGTCCTGATTGCTGAATGCCATCTAATCCTGACAGAAATGTTCCATTTTCCAGTCAATATCTAATCTAACAGATTCCCAGAAGAGGAAAAGCTGTTACTGCAGCAAAGAGGGGGGGGGGGTAAAGAACTGATAATATCCTTCATTTCAGAAGAATATCACTATCTCTCTCTCTCTCTCTCTCTGAGAAATGCTGTAATGATGTAATGATGTGGTCCAGTCACTCATTTTCTGCCTGAGGCTTCAACACACTCTCTCTCTCTCTCTCTCTCTCTCTCTCTCTCTCTCTCTCTCTCTCTCTCTCTCTCTCCCTCTCTCTCCCTCTCTCTATTTCTTTCTCTGTCTCACTCTCTCTATTTCTCTCTCTGTCTCACTCTCTCTCTTTCTCTATTTCTCTCTCTCTCTTTCTCTCTCTCTCTCTCTCTCTCTCTCTCTCTCTCTCTCTGTCTCCGACTGTCTCTCTCTCTCTCCCTCTCTCTTTCTCTCTCTCTCTCTCTGCGTCAGTTTCCTCCTGTGATAAATATCCCTCTTTCATTAATATTTTTGCAGGAGTCTATCACACAGATCTAAAGATAAGAGTAAAGCCAGAGGTTTCTTTTAACACAAGCCTTGGGAAAAGGAGCAGTAAATGACCCAAAAAGATCCATTTCATTGCTGTCGATAAAAAAGGAAAAAAAGTCAGTCTTTACATTTTGTGAAAATGTCATGACGAATGGAGGAACAGAAACGGTAAAAAAAACAGGTCTTTTCTTCTACTTATGTTGTTAGTCCCAGCCACAGAGGCTCCGCCCACATGTAGATTGACACGCTGACGTCTTTAGGCCGTGTCTAGAACGTCATCAGTGCTGTGTACAGAGTGTGCACTGTGAGGGAGGAAGGGGACCGGTCGTGTCTGAATCGAGGGTTTGTATAAAACTTGCTGAGGGTTTTGAAGGCAGTAGACGTATCCTTCGCTGCCTGACATTTCCCATAATGCCGTGCCTCAGCACCTGCCAGAAGAAAATGGCAGAAGCAGCAGTGATGTGGGGGACGCACTGTATTTATCTCAGTATATCATTTCTGAGCAGGAACAGCCAAGTGATCACAGCACTTCCAAACGCTGTAATGTGAGAGCGGAACCTGTGACTGTACCAACACTTCCAATGCTCATCACTCCTCAGAGTTCTGCCACAGCCCGATGCTGGAGGGCTTTACACCCCTCTGACCCCCAGTTGGCACTGGGCAGCTCTAGTTTTTCTACAGAGATAATGGAAGCTATTTGTGTGCCTTGGAATGAATGGTGGTATTTTAATCTAATGCTGCTCCTTTTTTTTACACCACAGTCCTATTATTACTCCATCATTAGACAGGCCTTCTTTTCAAATGCCGCTGGTTTATCTGGAGGTTAGTCTGTGTAATTCAGACACTGAGATCTATCATGAGGTCACACGGAGGATTTCCCTCTGACCACCCTTGCTCACAGATCATGCAAGCAATGCTTCCACAGCAGTGTTCTCCCCCTGTGTAAACAGCCCCTGTTCAGAACGCACCTGTTCCTTTAAATGATAATGAGCCGCTCGCTGTTCACCCCGACCCCGAGCGCACAGCAGTGAGGAGCGAGGAGCAGAAGCTCTGGTTTTTAGCCGTTTTCACTCTGTTCTCTTTCTTCTCCGTTTTTACTCAGTGTTCTTATTTCTCCGCGCTCGTTGTGTCTGTTTTGCTGAGTTTAACCTCGTCTTTGCGCTCTCACATAAACACGGGTCCAGCGCTGTGATTGGACAGACTCAGACGAGGGGGCGGAGCCATTCTAAAGTCTGTGCACTTAACGTCAGAACGGAGCAGAATCAGAACGACTCGTTTTATCCCGTGTTTCACAGTGGTGAAGGTTAGTGTTAAGTCTCCACAAAATGAATGGAAGTCTATGTAATGTCCCCACAATTCACATATACAAGACCAGTCATTACAACACCATCATAACTCCACCCACTCATCTTTACACTCGTTACTCTCACATGTGTCTTGTTATGGCTATGTCCCTGTACAGTGAGTGAGGAAGCACACACACACACACACACACACACACACACACACACACACACACACACACAAGCAACAATCTAACACAAGGACTGCATATAATGTTCAAAAGTTTGGAAACACAGCTAAAAATAAGTGTGTGTGTGTTTCCTGTGGAAACAGGGCAATCAATTTGTATATCTTTATATAAATGCACACATTGCCATGGAGCAGCTGCACATGAGCCTATAAGCACTACATCAGCTCTGGGTTAAAGCTATGCTCTTCACTGGGCTCTGGGGCAGTGGAGTCGTGTTCTCTGGAGTGACGGAGCTCCGTTCAAGACATCTGAGATCATTCAGGATCCAGAACTAATCACCCAACATCAGTACCTCTTACTGCCACCATCAAACCCTCACAGCAATGTTCCAGCAGCCTTCACAGTGGAGGAGGAGTGTTAATGTAGCAAAGAGAAATAAATTCTCTTTAAATGGTCCATTTAAATGCCTGAGGGAAAGTCTCTCTCTCTCTCTCTCTCTCTCTCTCTCTCTCACACACACACACACACACACACACACACACACACCGTTTTATTACCTGAGGAGAGTCCCATGTTATCCTGCAGGATCGGACGTGGATTTTACTGCATTGTCCTTCAGCTGTGAACTCCTGCACAGCCTCCACGTGCTTCCACTCCATCACAACAGTCCCGTGCTAAACGCTCGTGCTGTGTGTGTGTGTGTGCGTGTGCGTGTGCGTGTGTGTGTGTGTGTAGCCCCCTTGCCCACGTTACTGATGACTCACTGTGTTTTCTGCTCTGAGTGTTTTCTCTGCTCTTTAGAATCAGGAGAAAGTCTCAGTGATGAAGCTGGAACTGAGGTCTCAGCGCTGCTCTCCTTCTACTGCGCAGGTCTCTCTCTCTCTCTCTCTCTCTCTCTCTCTCTCTCTCTCACAAACACAAAACACACATCCCACACTCTCCCACACAGACTCTTTCCTTAACACTTTCTCTCTCTTCCTCTCCCTCTCTCACTCACTCTCTCCCTCTCCCTCTCCCTCTCCTATATCAC
Source organism: Hoplias malabaricus (assembly GCF_029633855.1). Classification (NCBI taxonomy): domain Eukaryota; kingdom Metazoa; phylum Chordata; class Actinopteri; order Characiformes; family Erythrinidae; genus Hoplias; species Hoplias malabaricus. Next base: position 89,279,394 of record NC_089800.1, read on the forward strand.
TCTTTCCTCCTTTTCTTTCTTTCAAACAATATTTCATGTTTCTCTGCCTCCCTCCTGTGCTGTTCCCCTGTCGTTATCCTTTGCCATCACTAACCCCCCCCCCCCCCCTCTCTCTCTCTCTCTCTCTCTCTCTCTCTCTCTCTAACTGCAGCGCCCCCCTCCCCTCACTGAGTCTCTGTCACTCTGCCCAACGCTGCGCCACAGCTGGGCCATCCGGCTTAAAGGTGAACACACACACACACACAGTTCTGCTATACTTGTGGGGACTTCCACTGAAATAATGATTACTGAAGCTCATTAACACCACACCTTTATCTAACATTTGTGACCAAAAGTAAGTCATTTCACTGTTTTAGTTTTTCACATTAAAGTATTTGTTCAAATAAAAAAAATATATATATAAAAGCACGGCTAGACACACACACACACACACACACACACAACTCTAAAAAACTTCATCCACAGACACACCACAGTTCCCTGACGTGTTACAGTAAGGTTTTATACCAGACACCAAACATCTGTGAAATGGGTCGAACAGACAGAGACATGTGGGACAAGGGAAAGAGAACCTAAAAACAGCTTCTCAAACTGATAGCTCCTCCACAAATCACATCCTTTACTCTAAATACATCACACAGAACTTCCAATGACTGGTTCCAATTCTGCTGCATTAAAGGCATAGTTCACGATTTTAATCTAAAACCCTGTGTATAAAGCTCTGAGTGTGTGTCCTCTCCATGTGCTGCTCTGCAGTGGTTTGCTCTGGAAACCGCTCTAATGTGTTTACGAAGCCCCAGTGTCTGTAAATGGGTAAAAAAACAAAGTGTCTGGGTCCGGTGCTAGGCTTTCTCTCTCTCTGCTCACGGCAGAGAAATGCCATCTGGAGGTTTTTAGACAACGGAGAGACTCCAAACGCTGAAAAGCACCAACCGAGATGAGGATGTTGCTCTATTCCTGCTCCATAGGGGGGTCACACTGACTTATTTTTGCTGTTACAGTTACATTACTTAAGGTGGAACTGACTCTAAATTCAGGAGAGCGCTAACTGCATGAAAGTAAACACAGAGCGAAAGTGCTACAAAACTAAACAGCTCGAGTTACACATGAGTTTCTGTGGGAATTCAAACAGTGAATAAACACTTACAGACAATTTACACTTTCATGTCATTTTTCCCCTGAAACACACCGTTCCACCTTAAAAGATGCAGAGTTTAGAGCTGGGTTTCCCGAGTCGTGTATGTTTCCCCGTGCTGAAAGTGTTGGTCAAATCTCTGTAAAAGAGGAATGGATTAAACGGAAAGCTCTGGGTGTCAAAGTTGGGCTAAAGACGTGTAAAATGTTTGCTGAACTGTTGCTTTAAAGGAAAGCCTATATGCATTAACCTGGAGATTAACACGGTGCATTATCATCATACATGTCCCTGAGCTTCACACTCAAAATCCCACTGCTGTGGGGGGAGAGCCATCATCAATAAAACAGAGATGACTCCTGTAAACATGGGCATTAAGAGCAGTGAGCTGTAAAAACGGGACATGCTTTATGCTCGGATCAGGACGCTTTAAGGCCTTGAAGGAGACAGAGTGTCTGATGTTTCCTGTGGTGTATGTAACGTATGGTGTGGTGTGTGTGTGTGTGTGTGTGTGTGTGTTGCGGTGAGTCTGCGGAGGTGTATCAGGAGTGTATTGATGCTGAGGCAGTATTTTAGATGCTGTGTGTTTATGGCCCATATGTATATGGCCCAGTGAGTCAGTCAGTCAGTCAGTCATACAGTCACTCAGTCAGTCACTCAGTCAGTCACTCACCCAGTCAGTCAGTCACTCAGTCAGTCAGTCAGTCAGTCAGTCAGTTACTCAGTCAGTCATACAGTCACTCAGTCATTCACTCACTCACTCACTCAGTCAGTCAGACAGTCACTCAGTCACTCACTCAGTCAGTCACTCAGTCAGTCACTCAGTCAGTCACTCACCCAGTCAGTCAGTCACTCAGTCAGTCAGTCACTCACTCAGTCAGTCATACAGTCACTCAGTCAGTCAGTCACTCACTCACTCACTCAGTCAGACAGTCACTCAGTCACTCACTCAGTCACTCACTCAGTCAGTCACTCTGTCAGTTACTCAGTCAGTCAGTCACTCAGTCAGTCAGTCACTCACTCAGTCAGTCATACAGTCACTCAGTCAGTCAGTCACTCACTCACTCACTCAGTCAGACAGTCACTCAGTCACTCACTCAGTCACTCACTCAGTCAGTCACTCTGTCAGTTACTCAGTCAGTCAGTTACTCAGTCAGTCAGTCAGTCAGTCAGTCAGTCAGTTACTCAGTCAGTCAGTCACACACTCACTCAGTCAGTCAGTCACTCAGTCAGTCAGTCACTCACTCAGTCAGTCAGACAGTCACTCACTCAGTCAGTCAGTCACACACTCACTCAGTCAGTCAGACAGTCACTCACTCAGTCAGTCACTCACTCACTCAGTCAGTCAGTCACTCACTCACTCACCTCACTCACTCAGTCAGACAGTCACTCACTCAGTTCACTCAGTCAGACAGTCACTCAGTCACTCACTCAGTCACTCACTCAGTCAGTCACTCACCCAGTCAGTCAGTCAGTCACTCTGTCAGTTACTCAGTCAGTCAGTTACTCAGTCAGTCAGTCACACACTCACTCACTCACTCAGTCAGTAGGTCAGTCACTCAGTCAGTCACTCACCCAGTCAGTCACTCACTCACTCAGTCAGTCAGTCACTCACTCAGTCAGTCAGTCACTCACTCAGTCAGTCAGTCACTCACTCAGTCAGTCAGTTACATACTCTCTCAGTCAGTCACACACTCTCTCAGTCAGTCACACACTCAGTCAGTCACTCAGACAGTCACTCAGTCATTCACTCACTCAGTCCCTCAGTCAGTCAGTCACTCAGTCATTCACTCAGTCATTCACTCACTCAGTCCCTCAGTCAGTCAATCACTCACTCACTCAGTCAATCACTCACTCACTCAGTCAATCACACACTCACTCACTCAGTCAGTCTGTCACTCACTCTCTCAGTCACACACTCACTCAGTCAATCAGTAAGTGAAAATGCCTATTCTAGACCGACCCAGCAGGTGGTCCAGCAAAAACAAGAACAGGACAAAACATCTGTGAAGCAAATGATCTCAGAAAAAGTCAGAAAACTAGAAATGTTCCTGAAGAGAAATATAGCTCAGGGAAATATAAACAGGCTTCAGTCACAGTCAGTTCCTTAGTTTACACAGAGTGTCAGACACAGACCGACAGACAGAGCTTTCCCTGCCATCGGATCCAACTCACCACCAAGTGGTGATCGGTTGACAGCTCAGCCTCGCTCTTTACCCGAGTGTCCAAAACAGGCCTCAGGTCAGAAGACACGACCACGAGTCGATCACTGATCACTGTCAAAGTTTTCCTCTCTGTGAGCCGGAGCCACATTGAGTTTACAGAGACAAACTCCAGCCATACAGCGACCATCCAGAGACCTGTGAGTATCCCCACACCCTCCTCTCACCCTGTGCAACTCCTGAGTAGGAGAGAGACCAACCCCTATCAAGGAGTTTGGTCCAGAGCCCACACTGTGTGTAGAGGTGAGCCCAACTATATCTAGCTGGTATCCCTCAACCTCACGCACCAGCTCTGGCTCTTTCTCCCCAGTGAGTTTACGTTCCACGTGCCAAGAACCAGTTTCCTCGGACAAGTTCCACGATGCCAGGGGCCCCTTTGCCCATGTTCTGTGCACCGCACCCCTACTCTGGATCTTGTGGGTGGTGAACTCTTTCATGAGGCTCCAGGGATCACAGTCTGTCTTTATTACATCTGCACTGTTGTGTATTAACAATACAGTAGAAATGATAAAACATGAAAGTGCATTAATTACAGCATTAAAATCAATATAATGGTCCAGTTTTATTACCAACCAATGATTAAACTGAAATAATTCTCTACATAAACCATTACATTAAAAGAGCACAGAAACTTTTATCTGTAAGTGTTCAGGAGTTAAAGGGTTAAAGAAGAAATCAGAGCCACCTGTTCACTGCTGCTCTGGGGCAGTGACATCACAGATCTGGAACTTAAAACAGCACCCTTCGGGTCTGGGTTACTGTGTGTGTGTGTGTGTGTGTGTGTGTGTGTGTGTGTGTGTGTGTGTGTGTGTGTGTATCAGGTTACTGACCACAAACTTCCTACAAGATGAAACACTGTACAGTCTCAATACTGACAGTGGGGGTGGAGGAGGGGGGTGAGTGAGAGGCAGAAGCAGAGTAAAACAGAATGTGGAGAAGTGAGAGTTCAAAAGAAAGAAAGAAAGAAAAAAAGAAAGTAAAACAATGAAAGAAAGAAAAAAAGAAAGAAAGAAAGAAAGAAAGAAAGAAAGAAAGAAAGAATGAAAGTAAAACAATGAAAGATAAAAAATAAATAAAGAAAAAAAGGACAAAATAAAACAACAAGAACAAAGAAAGAAAAAAAACATTGATTAATTAATTAATTCATTCATTCATTCGTTGTTACACACCACATTCCTCACAAACAATCACTCGGAGGAAACCCACGCAGACACAGAGAGAACACACCACACTCCTCACAGACAGTCACCCGGAGGAAACCCACGCAGATACAGAGAGAACACACCACACTCCTCACAGACAGTCACCCGGAGGAAACCCACGCAGACACAGAGAGAACACACCACACTCCTCACAGACAGTCACCCGGAGGAAACCCACGCAGACACAGAGAACACACCACACTCCTCACAGACAGTCACCCGGAGGAAACCCACGCAGACGCAGGGAGAACACACCACACTCCTCACAGACAGTCACCCGGAGGAAACCCACGCAGACACAGAGAACACACCACACTCCTCACAGACAGTCACCCGGAGGAAACCCACGCAGACACAGAGAGAACACACCACACTCCTCACAGACAGTCACCCGGAGGAAACCCACGCAGACACAGAGAACACACCACACTCCTCACAGACAGTCACCCGGAGGAAACCCACGCAGACGCAGGGAGAACACACCACACTCCTCACAGACAGTCACCCGGAGGAAACCCACGCAGACACAGAGAACACACCACACTCCTCACAGACAGTCACCCGGAGGAAACCCACGCAGGCACAGAGAGAGAAAAAAAAGAAAGAAAAATAAAGAAAAAGAGGAACATAAAGAAAGACAACAGAAAGAGAAAGAAATAAAAATAAAGAAAGACGGAAGCAAGCACAGTGTCAGTGTAAGAAACTCTGTTTTTATGAATATAATTGTAATATATTCTGAGTATATTTTAGTGGTGGTGCATGTGCCTTTTGTTCTGAGGTCAGAGAGTAATCTGTGAGAGCTGAAAGTGTGATTAAAGTTACGGAAACATTGGAAAAATAAAGTGTTTCTTTAACTTTGACAACACTGTACAACTATCAGCTTTAGCACTGAAGCCCAAACCCAGGCCCCTCAGTCTCTCAGTCTTTAAACTATTAAACCATTCAGACCTGGGGTTGGGCTCTGAGCTGCAGTCGGTGCAGAAGATGACGCAGGAATCCTCTTAACACACTTCTGTCGCAAATCTGCTGTAATCCTCCTGCAAACTGTGGAGCTGTCAGTCATTTCTGAAAAGGCATCACTCACTAACACTGCTGCGGAAACCAAAATAATCCGGAATATACCCGTCCAGTCACTTTTTAAAACCAGGAGAGAGTCCACTCTCCATAGCCACTTCTTCCTGATCAGAGCCCATGATGTGTCCACACTCACCCAGTCACTCACACACTCACCCAGTCACACCCACACTCACACCTGTAGTCACTGTCACACACCCACCCAGTCACTCACACACCCACCCAGTCACTCACACACTCACCCAGTCACTCACACACTCACCCAGTCACTCACACACTCACCCAGTCACACCCACACTCACACCTGTGGTCACTGTCACACACCCACCCAGTCACTCACACACTCACCCAGTCACACATACACACTCACCCAGTCACTCACACACTCACCCAGTCACACATACACACTCACCCAGTCACTCACACACTCACCCAGTCACACATACACACTCACCCAGTCACTCACACACTCACCCAGTCACACATACACACTCACTCAGTCACTCACACACTCACCCAGTCACTCACACACTCACCCAGTCACACCCACACTCACACCTGTGGTCACTGTCACACACTCACCCAGTCACACACACACTCACCCAGTCACACACACACTCACCCAGTCACTCACACACACACTCACCCAGTCACCCACACACTCACGCAGTCACACACATCTGCGGTCACTGTCACACACTCACACCTGTGGTCACTGTCACACACTCACCCAGTCACTGTCACACACTTACCCAGTCACACACACACTCACCCAGTCACACACACACTCACCCAGTCACCCACACACTCACCCAGTCACCCACACACTCACCCAGTCACCCACACACTCACCCAGTCACACACATCTGTGGTCACTGTCACACACTCACACCTGTGGAATTGATGGCACTGGGCCAAACATGACTGAGGTCAGGTGCTGGCGTTAGATGATTAGTTCTGGATCACAAACACCACTCCAGCTCATCCCAGAGGTGCTGGATCTAACTCTAACACAGTTCCACTGCTCCACAGCACAGCGTTACGGCCTTATGCCCCTTTAATCCACACTTAGACTCCTGCGCAGCTGTTAGTGACTAGAGATAGTTACAGAATTAGCTGGTCGTAAGTTGAATACTGGACCAATAGTGTGTAGTACGCAGGGATTTATTCAGTCCCTCGCTATAGAGTGATAGTACCCAGCTGTTTTAGAGATGTATTTGTTTCTAATCCACGGAGAAATGAGGCAGTAATTAAAAAAGTGTCTCACACACAGATGAAGGCCAAACTGTCACTCTGCAGTAAAGAGGACCCAGTCCAGAGAGATCTGCAATCACTGCAGTCACTAAAGCCTCCATTAATCCACTACTGTCCCATACTAGACACAAACACACTGCTTAAGAGTCCATTCACATATTCACACACACACACACAAATCTGCACACACACTCACACACAAATCTGCACACACACTCACACACAAATCTGCACACACACTCACACACAAATCTGCACACACACTCACACACACAAATCTGCGCACACACTCACACACAAATCTGCACACACACACACACACAAATCTGCACACACATTCATAACACCTGCTTTTATTGTTAATTCACTGTAGATTAAAATTTACGGCATTCTGCAGACATTCTGTCCAACTGCAGTAAGATCCTCTACATGTGACCGTGGTAGGGACTGGTGGTGTTTGGGGTTCTGTAGTGTTCCTGCCTAAGAGGGGAACCGAACCCTGCGCATGTTTAAGCAGGTCAGTACAGCGCCATGTCACAGTGAATTAAACCGAGCACACGTACCCCGTTCTCCTTCGGTCTGTTCATCTTCACTGGACTCTGCCTCTGATCACTCCTCAGATCACCCCTCTGATCACTCTTCTGATCACCCCTCAGATCACTCCTCCGATCAATCTTCTGATTACCCCTCTGTTGACTCCTCTGATCACTCCTTTGATCACTCCTCGGATCACTCCTCTGATCACCCCTCAGATCACTCCTCTGATCACTCTTCTGATCACCCATCAGATCACTCCTCAGATCAATCTTCTGATTACCCCTCTGTTGACTCCTCTGATCACTCCTTTGATCATTCTTCTGATCACTCTTCTGATCACTCCTCTGATCACCCCTCGGATCACTCCTCCGATCAATCTTCTGACCACTCTTCTGATCACTCCTCTGATCACTCCTCTGATCACCCAACGGACCTCCTGCCCAAAAAACAAAACAAACAATAACATTACATCATCAGAACTCCATGACATCATCACTAAGTGCCCTGAACACAAGAGTCAGGGCACAACTGTCTTATAACCGTACGGATATGAAACATTTACAGGGGATACTGAATAATTCATGAGAGATAATGAATCATTTATAATAGATATTGAATAATGTGTAGTAAACACTGAATAATTTGTAGTAGATTCTCAATAAATCATAACACCGACTGAATAATGTGTAGTACATAATGAATAAACTATAGCTGATACTGAATAATTTATAGCAGATTGCGTACTAATAAACTCCTACAGAAAGAGAATTGATGATGGTAGAATCTGCAGTAGTTTGGTATAATTCTTAGACTGATTCATGTGTTGAATAATAATCCTTACTCTTAAGAAAATGAATCTCAGGGTAGAATAAAGGGTTAAAGACAGCTCCTCGGACGCAGCGGGAGTTTGCTAAGAACATCACAAAACACCAGCGAAGAAAACACTCCTACCTCTAAAGAACAGACGAGAAGGAAGTGTGTGTCCGCAGTCAGTAAGTCCACACAGGGTCTGATGTGTGTGTGTGTGTGTGTGTGTGATCTACAGCAGACTGTGATCAGACTCAGGACTCGAGCATGTGCCTTTAACTCCAACTGAGTGTTCTCCAGCGAGTGTGTGATTACACACCTCCAGTCATCTCTCTTTTGTGAACTAACTTCACTGTGCTCCGTCTCACTCCGCCGCTCTATAAATAGTCCTGCCTTTAATTCCCTAAATCCAGGGTTGCATCACTGTGTGTGTGTGTGTGTGTCCTTTAAATTCTGATGGAGCGGCGGGAATATTTAAGCAGCAGCAACATGTTTGTATTGTCACTGCACGATGCGCTGCCGCCCCAGTCACTAAGGTACAGGTGGGACCTAGGTGCCTTGCCCTCGAGAACCTCCTGAGCCATGGATGTTGAGGGAGAACACAGTGCTGGCTCTTCACTCCCCCCGCCCCCTGTTTTCCTGCTGGTCAAGGAGACGCCTGGCGTCCTGCTGTGGTCACGCTGAGGTTGAGAGGTGAAGGCAGGGCAGTGGTGAAGTGGCCCATTAACTCACAAAGACGATTAGTTACGTAACTCCAGGGTTCAGCCACTGAGCCGGGAGCCGTGGTGACACACTTGTGTGTGTCATGGAAAACAGGCCTCGTCTCTGATAGGACAGGAATGCCTCAGTCAGGGACCTGGCAAACATCAGCGCCATTGTCCAGAGAGACGCAGACAGTTCAGCCAATGAATGCTGAAGGTACACTGTGTTCAAGCCTGCTGCACCATCTCTGCTCTTTCGAGGAGGCTTTATGGTAGATGCTGGAACATTTCTGTGAGGATCTGATTGCTGTGAGTGTGTTAGCGAGGTCATGTACTGATACTGAATGACCACATCTTGATCTGGATCACAAACGTCAATCCAGGTGTGACATTAACTCCAGTTCAACCATAGCCCAAGCTCATCCCAAATCTGTACTGTCCAATGAACCCAAGAGGCATTCAGTAGAGCTTCATCTATACAACTCAACCCAAATCTGCTGTTCACTGGAGTATCCCAACAATCCCACTACGTCACTGCAGCTTCCTCACCACAGAGCATTCCTCCTCAAAACAAAAGTGTGAAGCTTAATCACAACCAGTTCATCCCATGGGAATTCAGGACAGATTAATCACAGACACTCATCCCAAAACTGATCAGTGGACCTTGATCTCTACAACTCATCCCAACACTGTTCAGTCAGGGGGTGTTAGTGAGTCTTAATTTCTTAAACTCATCCCAAAGGAGGCTTGGTCAGTCTTAATCTCTTAAACTCATCCCAAAGGGGGGTTAGTCAGTCTTAATCTCTTAAACTCATCTCAAAGGGGGGTTAGTCTGTCTTAATCTCTTAAACTCATCCCAAAGGGGGGTTAGTCTGTCTTAATCTCTTAAACTCATCCCAAAGGGGGGTTAGTCAGTCTTAATCTCTTAAACTCATCCCAAAGGGGGGTTAGTCAGTCTTAATCTCTTAAACTCATCTCAAAGGGGGGTTAGTCTGTCTTAATCTCTTAAACTCATCCCAAAGGGGGGTTAGTCTGTCTTAATCTCTTAAACTCATCCCAAAGGGGGGTTAGTCAGTCTTAATCTCTTAAACTCATCCCAAAGTGGGGTTAGTCTGTCTTAATCTCTTAAACTCATCCCAAAGGGGGGTTAGTCTGTCTTAATCTCTTAAACTCATCCCAAAGGGGGTTTAGTCAGTCTTAATCTCTTAAACTCATCCCAAAGGGGGGTTAGTCAGTCTTAATCTCTTAAACTCATCCCAAAGGGGGGTTAGTCTGTCTTAATCTCTTAAACTCATCCCAAAGGGGGGTTAGTCTGTCTTAATCTCTTAAACTCATCCCAAAGGGGGTTTAGTCAGTCTTAATCTCTTAAACTCATCCCAAAGGGGGGTTAGTCGGTCTTAATCTCTTAAACTCATCTCAAAGGGGGGTTAGTCTGTCTTAATCTCTTAAACTCATCCCAAAGGGGGGTTAGTCTGTCTTAATCTTTTAAACTCATCCCAAAGGGGGGTTAGTCAGTCTTAATCTCTTAAACTCATCCCAAAGTGGGGTTAGTCGGTCTTAATCTTTTAAACTCATCCCAAAGGGGGGTTAGTCAGTCTTAATCTCTTAAACTCATCCCAAAGGGGGGTTAGTCGGTCTTAATCTCTTAAACTCATCTCAAAATAGTAAATAATTTTAATCACAAATGTGGACAGTGCAGTTTATTCCTAATGGTGTGGTGCACACAGAATTGCAGGTCTAAAATATATTAATTAGTTCTAGTGTGCCTCTCACCTGAGGGTCTGTGCAGGCTTCGGAATAATCACTAGGAATGATGCACGTTGAAGGTGACTCGGTTGGCCGTGTTACTCACCCTTCTCTCTGACCTGGGCAGGTGGACCTTGGTGCCGCAGGTAAAACTTCACCTCCTGCCTCCTCTGACCCCATTTCTGCAGGTGCTCCAGCATTGGGTGATCAAACGGGATCACTCTCTCTGTGATGAAGAGGATTCAGACTTTCAGACTTAAAAAACATAGAGAAACACCAACCTACTTCTCAATCTTACACAGTAATTTCACAGTAAGTTTACAGTGGTCACATTTGACCTATATTTTAACTGAAGCTTTTGACAATTTATTAAAAACTGTTTAGGAGCCGAGGGGCTAGTGCTGCGCGACATCAATATCACGATGAATTGTACATTTTACCAAAATTCTAATTGACTAAGTATTTTGTGTTTGTATTTCTGACCCTCACAGTTGAGTGACGAGGCTTGTGCTGTAAATATGCTCTAGTATTAACGCTGGGGTATTTTTTCTAATGTCGCTGGGAGCTGTTGCTTGGTGTGTGATTTTACATTTGACTTCTTTTTGTTCAGTGTCGTCTTAATTAAACTCAAAACACAGCACTGTGTTTTTCTTTGGTACGAGTTGCTAGAGTCACGCGGTTGGCCTCTGCGTTTATGTTCTCCTCCATGTGGCAGATAGGGGGCACAATCACGTAACTTCAGCTTGGTGGCGTGGTTTTAAAGGTACAGTACATGAACACACAGTGGGGACCTAACAAATTAAAAATAATCAACGTAGACAAGATTATATCTATTAGAAATTCTGAATTTCAATTTCGATTAATTTTCGATTAACTGCCCAGCCCTACGAGGGGTTAATGTAAAATTTAATAATCTGTCATGGTGTATCCACTGCTCTGTTTGCATTAGTGGCAGTCACTCAGGATTGTGCATTCAGGTTCTGCAATTTGTGCGTCAAAAGGGAACGGGTCTGAGGTAGAGTGAGGTAGAGTGATCATGCCTTCCCCACCACCCCCACCCCATGACATTCATTCATTATCTGATTCATTACCTGGAATCAATTGGCGCAAGGCAGAAACACACCCTGGAGGGGGCGCCAGTCCTTAACAGAGCGAAACACACTCACACATTCACTCACACCTACAGACACTACAGACACACTCTCCAATCAACCTACCAATGTGTGTTTTTGGAGCATGGGAGGAAACCGGAGCACCTGGAGGAAACCCACACAGACACAGAGAGAACACACCACACTCCTCACAGACAGTCACCCGGAGGAAACCCACACAGACACAGAGAGAACACACCACACTCCTCACAGACAGTCACCCGGAGGAAACCCACACAGGCACAGAGAGAACACACCACACTCCTCACAGACAGTCACCCGGAGGAAACCCACACAGACACAGAGAGAACACACCACACTCCTCACAGACAGTCACCCGGAGGAAACCCATACAGGCACAGAGAGAACACACCACACTCCTCACAGACAGTCACCCGGAGGAAACCTACACAGGCACAGAGAGAACACACCACACTCCTCACAGACAGTCACCCGGAGGAAACCCACACAGACACAGAGAGAACACACCACACTCCTCAAAGACAGTCACCCGGAGGAAACCCACGCAGGCACAGAGAGAACACACCACACTCCTCACAGACAGTCACCCGGAGGAAACCCACACAGACACAGAGAGAACACACCACACTCCTCAAAGACAGTCACCCGGAGGAAACCCACGCAGGCACAGAGAGAACACACCACACTCCTCACAGACAGTCACCCGGAGGAAACCCACGCAGGCACAGAGAGAACACACCACACTCCTCACAGACAGTCACCCGGAGGAAACCCACGCAGGCACAGAGAGAACACACCACACTCCTCACAGACAGTCACCCGGAGGAAACCCACGCAGACACAGGGAGAACACACCACACTCCTCACAGACAGTCACCCGGAGGAAACCCACGCAGGCACAGAGAGAACACACCACACTCCTCACAGACAGTCACCCAGAGGAAACCCATACAGGCACAGAGAGAACACACCACACTCCTCACAGACAGTCACCCGGAGGAAACCCACACAGACACAGAGAGAACACACCACACTCCTCAAAGACAGTCACCCGGAGGAAACCCACGCAGGCACAGAGAGAACACACCACACTCCTCACAGACAGTCACCCGGAGGAAACCCACGCAGGCACAGAGAGAACACACCACACTCCTCACAGACAGTCACCCGGAGGAAACCCACACAGACACAGAGAGAACACACCACACTCCTCAAAGACAGTCACCCGGAGGAAACCCACGCAGGCACAGAGAGAACACACCACACTCCTCACAGACAGTCACCCGGAGGAAACCCACGCAGGCACAGAGAGAACACACCACACTCCTCAAAGACAGTCACCCGGAGGAAACCCACGCAGGCACAGAGAGAACACACCACACTCCTCACAGACAGTCACCCGGAGGAAACCCACGCAGGCACAGAGAGAACACACCACACTCCTCACAGACAGTCACCCGGAGGAAACCCACGCAGACACAGGGAGACTCCGAAACCAACTGTAGGAGGAGCACAGAATACCAACAATGTGTTCTTCTTCATTCCATCACAGTCTCCACTCTTCAGAGCATTTCTGTGAGGATTTGATTGCTGATTTTGGATGTTAGGTCCTGGAACACATACACCACTCCAGCTCATCCCAAAAGGTACAGGATGGAGCTCCTGATATAGAGAGTCCACTCTAGGGAATGTAGTTCCACAGCCCAATGCCCAAGGTTTTTTTTACTCTTGACCAACATAGGCTCATGTGCAGCTGCTCCAGAGCATCCTAAGAGTATAGAACCCTATAGTGTTTTTCTACAGAGATAGAACTATGTCGAGGACCGTATATCAAACCCTGCTCTTGTCCACTGCAGACTGCACACGCCTGGCCAGTATTAAAATAATGAAGCTAAAAATGAGTCCTCCATGGCTCTGAAGATGAAACAGAAGTGTGTTTTTATAGACGCCTGAAGAGATCTAGGCCAAGCGCAGCACACAGGGCTCAAGAAGACTGGCTGAAAATGTCTGCCTCTCCTTTCTGAAGACCAGCTCGGCTCAGACAGTCCAGTATGTGGAGGTCATTTCAAATATTCTGGACTTTCAGTGGAAGTCAATGTAAAAATATGTTTCATCACAAGTCAAAAAAAATTGTAGATTCCTTTAGACCTTTTTTTATTATTATTGGAAAATAACTCATAAAGATTGAATCAGAGTTTTGGACAGAAACAAAACCTGAAGTTGGTCCTATGTTTTTCCGTTTCAATCAAATGTCCAGTTCCACCTTAAATCACACAGAAGTTACACTAAATTCCAACAAGACTCTTAATGTAAGTGCTGCACGATTTAAGGTGGAAAAGATGACTCAAATGAGACGCTTATGACCCAGAATGTAACTGCTGCACCATTAAAGGTGGTAAATATGGATAAGACATTTAGTGTAAGTGTTGCATCATTTAAGGTGGAACCGAATACTCAAATCTAAATAAGAAGCTTAATGTAAGATGGAATAAAAACAAATTAAAATGAAAAGCTGAGGCACTGTAATTTAAAGTGGTTCCAAAAATTTGAATAAGAATTTTAAACACAAGTGCTGCAGCATTTAAGGTGGAATGAATAATATAAACGGGCAACTGAATGTAAGTGCTGGAGCATTTAAGGTGGAAATCAATTGTGAAGCTGCATATGAATCTTCCCACAACTTGGATTTGAGGCTATTATTATCTCTGAATCATTATTACTCTTTGAAAATGAAACTGATATTATCTGACATTTTATGGCACATAGAGTAACAGTTTAAGGAAGGGAGGTGAAGAACAGCCTGATTGAAAAGGACTGCTCCTCCTTCCTGAAGGGCAGCTTTGCAGAAATAGTCTAGACCAGTTGAACTGTAAAGTGTGTGAAGGTCACTGTAATAACGGTCCCATAAGGGCTTCATGAACAAGCCGTAGGGACCTGAGACGTACTGACCCACTTTACTGCTGCACGCTGAGCAGGAAAGAGACAGAGACAGAGACAGAGACAGGGTCTGCATTGATATGAGAAAAACAGAGCTGTTCTACAAGACAATCCACAACTAAAAAGAGAAATACCCACACAGTTTAGAGATATTAGAGCTACACTGGTGATACACAGCCTCCCCCATCTGCAGTCACCTTCATGTGTGTATTTAAAGTTACATAACACACCACAACCAAACAAAACCCAATAATGAGAGAGTTCCTGAGGACCTTTATGATGATGGGATCAGTGGTGTACTCCAGTGGTTAACAATAATCCCTTCAACTCCAGGAGACCTGTATTTGGCTCCACACTTCGGTTATCAGCTCTCACAACTACTGAGTTTTAAAGGAGTCATAGCAGCTACGGGAGAATTAACAGACACTGGATAATTAAAAGTTACAGGATAATGTATTTTCTACCGTAAATAATTCACAGGCGATGGCACAGCAGGTAGGTGTTGCAGTCACACAGCTCCAGGTTTGAGTTCCACTCCGGGTGACTGTCTGTGAGGAGTGTGGTGTGTTCTCTCTGTGTGTGCATGGGTTTCCTCCGGGTGACTGTCTGTGAGGAGTGTGGTGTGTTCTCTCTGTGTCTGCGTGGGTTTCCTCCGGGTGACTGTCTGTGAGGAGTGTGGTGTGTTCTCCCTGTGTCTGTGTGGGTTTCCTCCGGGTGACTGTCTGTGAGGAGTGTGGTGTGTTCTCCCTGTGTCTGCGTGGGTTTCCTCCGGGTGACTGTCTGTGAGGAGTGTGGTGTGTTCTCCCTGTGTCTGCGTGGGTTTCCTCCGGGTGACTGTCTGTGAGGAGTGTGGTGTGTTCTCCCTGTGTCTGTGTGGGTTTCCTCCGGGTGACTGTCTGTGAAGAGTGTGGTGTGTTCTCTCTGTGTCTGCGTGGGTTTCCTCCCATAGTCCAAAAACACACGTTGGTAGGTGGATTTGTGACTCAAAAGTGTCCGTAGGTGTGAGTGTGTGAGTGAATGTGAGTGTGTGTCTGTGTTGCCCTGTGAAGGACTGGCGCCCCCTCCAGGGTGTGTTCCTGCCTTGTGCCCAATGATTCCAGGTAGGCTCTGGACCCACCGCGACACTGAACTGGATAAGGGTTACAGACAATGAATGAATGAAGAATGAAGTTATAGTCAAGATATTGTTTTTACTTATTTATCTGTATATTTTATTAATATGGCATGCTTTTTAATATCTCAAGACACAATTTTCACAATCAAATAATCAGAAAAAGATAAACAGTTCCAAAAAACAAAACACAATTAGTTAGAATTGAAATAGGAATGAAATGAAATTCAGTTAAATTACAATATCACTCATCAGTTACATCGGTGTGTAAAAGCACAATGAGCACTAGAAGGAAAAAGTTTGTGAACAAAATTTCACTAATTTAAATTTGAATAAAAATTTTGAATCGTATGCTGTTCTTTTGCCATGTTTTTAAATGAAGTTTCTATGGTGTTGTTAGTGTTCACTATGGTGTCCCAGGTGTTTGCTAAGGTATTGCCAGAGGGTTGCTATGGCATTAAAAACTGATTGATAAGTTGTTGCTATGCTTTTGTTATGGTATCCATGGTGATAATTAAGGTACTGCTAGGTGCTATGGTATTCAAGGTGGTTGATAAGTTGTTTCTAGGCGTTGTCATATGGTGTTCAAATAACAGCTAAAATTGTGCTATGGTATTCAAAGTGGTTGCTGAGGCGTTGCTAGGAAGTTGCTATTGAGTCCCATGTGGTTGCACAAGCTAATTGTTAATATGTTACTGGGCAATTGCTTTGGTAATCATGCTGATTGTTAATGTGTTACTAGGCAGTTGCTATGGTAATCAATGCTAAGATTTTTGTTATGCTGCTACTGCAGTATTCAAGATGTAGTATCCAAAGTGGCTAGGCAGTTGATATGGTTTCCCAGGTGGTTATTAGGGTGTTTCTAGGCATTTGCTATGGTCCAACCTGTTACTTATCAGATTTTGCTACGTTGCTGTTACTAGGTTTTTATTAAGATGTTGCTAGGTTGTTGTTGTGTCATTCCTTGTGGTTGCGAAGGTGTTGCTTGGATCTGACAAGCTGTTGTAGTATTAATTTCTCACCATGTCCTCTCCAGACCTCAGTGAGGTGGCAACTGTTCTCTCTAGCGTCGCAACAGAACTCCACCACGTCCTCACACCGAGTCTCCTCAGTGACCGGCACCTCGGTCAGCAGCTCGTCGTTATCGCTCAGGAACACCGGGATTATCATCTACACACCAACAGAGCGAGAGGAAACAGCTGTTTTTAATTTTTTTTTTACAGCCTACAGGCATGTCATCTTCCACACAGACTAGAGGACGAGCGACACACACTGTGCAGCGACAGATGAGCTACTGTCTCTGACTCTACATCTACAAGGTGGACCAACGAGGGAGGAGTGTCTCACAGAGTGGACAGAGAGTGGACACAGGGTTTAAAAACTCCAGCAGCACTGCTGTGTCTGATCCACTCTACACCAGCACAACACACACTAACACACCACCACCACGTCAGTGTCACTGCAGCGCTGAGAATGATCCACCACCACATCACACCTGCTCTGTGGGGGTCCTGAGCGCTGAAGAGAGCAACAGGTGAATCATTTTCACTGTGGTCTCTAATCCTATGTCAATATCGAGCTGATATCAGAAGAAACAGACTTTGACAGAACTCTCAGTCTGCGTGTAATTTTTGTCGGAGGCGTGTTGTGATCCTTCTGTTTAGTCTCAGAACATCAGCAAATAAACATGTAATACTCGGGACGAGACGAGAGGAGATTAGAGCAACTTTTAGACAGGATTCAGAGCAGGAACAGCTCCGGCTGCGTCACTCTCACACCAGTAATCTTAACTTTACTAAGAACTTATATAACACACACACACACACACACACACACACACGAACACACACACACACACAAACAAAAACACACACACACACACAGAGAGGGAGGGAGGGAGGGAGAGAGAGGGAGATCTTTCCAGAGGGTCTCCACAGAGTGAAGTTCAGCAGAAAAGTCTGAGATGTCTCTGTTAAAGCTGATGACACAAATCTAGCTACAGATTTACCACAGTGAGTCCAGGCTAGTGTCATTTTCCATGTTTTGAAAAATATTTCACTACCGGAGCTCTAGGAAAGACCAGATCTTCCACTCCTTAAGCCTTAACTCTTCTGTGATGGCTTTAAAATAGTCGCAGATTATTGCTGTAAGGATCTGATGGCAGCCGTGAGAGTATTAGTGAGGTTAGGTTGATATCTGATGATTAGTTGTGTATCACAAACACCGCTTCAACTCACCTCAAAGGCACTGGATGGAGAAGAGTGTCACTGCTCCACAGCCCGGTGAGGCCAGGGTTCTAAACCCGTAGCCTGGGCTTGACATGGTGCGTGGTGACATTAAAAGGGACACAATGAAATGAGTTCTTTAGCACACGCATATGGGGATCTGGAGCCCACCAACCCACACACTGTGAAACAAATCACCAAATCAAATAAGATCGGTTTTCAGTGGGTAGAGGTGTACTTGCTGATCAGCCGTGCATCCGTGTAGACAACTGTCTGCACTGTGAACGTAACTGTTTATGTGCTAAACCTGGAGGCTTCCACTAGGGGGCAGACCTGAGAAAGACGCAGGTAACTGCAGACTTGTCTCTGACACACACTTCTTCAAAACTTTCACCATTATAACGCGGTTTCAGTCGTTCTGATTCTGCTCTGATTCTGACGTCAAGTGCAGAGACTTTAGAATGGCCCCGCCCCCTCGTCTGAGTCTGTCCAATCACAGCGCTGGACCCGTGTTTATGTGAGAGCGCAGAGACGAGGTTAAACTCAGCGAAACAGACACAACGAGCGCGGAGAAATAAGAGCACTGAGTAAAAACGGAGAAGAAAGAGAACAGAGTGAAAACGGCTAAAAACCAGAGCTTCTGCTCCTCGCTCCTCACTGCTGTGCGCTCGGGGTCGGGGTGAACAGCGAGCGGCTCATTATCATTTAAAGGAACAGGTGCTGAAAGCGGGCGTTCTGAACAGGGGCTGTTTACACAGGGGGAGAACACTGCTGTGGGGCTCATGGGGTTTGGACTGAAGAAACAGAACTGTGTTCCACTGTGGAGACGAGGGGGGAGTGTGTCTCCTTTAAGTTCATGTGCATCAGCTTCAGAGTCTCATTCCATGTGTGTTTCTAAGGAGATGATACACATTGTGTCGGTGGTGTACTTTAATGCTTATGAAATTAATCTATAGTTTTCTCACTTACTCATGTCTCAGAGGCTGCTCTGTAAAGTGACACACCTGGTCATTTCGGAGGAATCCAGGCATGTGCAGTTTACAACGGCAGAAAACAACGGTTAAAAAACAAACCCAGTCGCCTTTTGTCCAGCTCCTATTCCCTTCCTCAGAGAAAAAAACTAAACAAATCAGTCTCATAAACGAAGCCAGATTCCTCCCACACCCGCCAGAGGAATGAGGACGCACTTCCAAGACGTAGAGCGATCTCCCCAGACACACGGCTCCGGATTGAGAGGGAACTCTGTGAGGGTCGGATTACAGGCCCAGCTTTAATAATCTGATTAGGAAGGGGGTGTAAACGTGAGGGCGTGGGGCCAAGAGGCAGAAACCCCTCCCTGTTTCAAAGCAATATAAATCCACACGGGGAAACGTTACTGTCATCTGCCGAGAGGGGAGTAATCCCTGCTGGGAATTCTGCCCAGAGTCCGAATGACGCAGGGAGGTTTCAAACAAAAACACACCAAACCTAAAAACCCTCCCTCTATCCCACCGAAGCCCAACCTCAGCCGAGCCTCCAGCAGCGGGGAGCTTAGCAAAGAACACGTACCGTGTCTGTTTCAGTCCCTTTCTCTTCTTTTTGTCCTTTAAGATGTTTATAATGTTTACAAATTTGCAGGAAAAAGATAGAAACACCAAACCTTCTTTATATTCATTTATTTATAACTCACTGTTTCAGTCCAGGACCACCCAGTCAGTCCTCTGTCGGAACACACGGGTTAAAACGAGCCGTTCTGATTCTGCTCGAATTATACCACAACACCCCAGTATTCACTAATCTATAAAACAGAGTGGAACCCGACCAGAGGAAAGAAGGAGGTCTCCTGAATATCTCTGTATTTTCTCCTAAACAACAGTGAGATCAGACAGAAAGATACTGGAGAAATTAGCACAAGTCTCCTGCTGCTCACATGTGTCTCCTGAGATAAAGGCCTCAGTGCCTAGAACATCTCTCTGTGACCTTTAGTGGAGCCCTCAGTAAAATCTCTGGTTTGCCTCGTGAACTCCTTTTTGGTTGTGTTCTTTTTCTCTTAAGGATCTTGAGGTGAAAAACTAGCAAAAAAAATGAGATCTGAGAAGAAAGAGAACTGAGCTAAAACTGTCAAAAGTCAGTGAAAGCCTCCACACACTTTCACTCCCTCATTTTAGCACAGCCACAAATGCAGAGGCCAGAAAGGTCAGCCTCTCTCCAATGACAGACCAGTCTGGCTATTTTAAGCAAATGCACAAGTCCAGAAGTGTCTAAAGTCCTGAATGTGGCACTCAGGCACCAAGCATCCTGTGCACTAGCCAGCTCATACACCCTCATGCCTGCTAGCCTCCCAGTAGCCTATTAGCTTTCTAGGCTTCAAGAGCTCCAGCCCGGAAGCCCCATATTAGTTCTCAAGGCTACAAGACCGCTAGTGTACTAGCACTTATTAGCTCTCAAGGCTACACAACCTCTAGTGTACTAGCACTTATTAGCTCTCTAGGCCACAAGACCTCTAGTGTACTAGCACTTATTAGCTCTCTAGGCCACAAGACCTCTAGTGTACTAGCACTTATTAGCTCTCTAGGCTACACAACCTCTAGTGTACTACCTCTTTTTAGCTCTCTAGGCTACAAGACCTCTAGTGTGCTAGCACTTATTAGCTTTCTAGGCTACAAGACCTCTAGTGTACTAGCACTTATTAGCTCTCTAGGCCACAAGACCTCTAGTGTACTAGCACTTATTAGCTCTCTAGGCCACAAGACCTCTAGTGTACTAGCACTTATTAGCTCTCTAGGCTACAAGACCTCTAGTGTACTAGCACATATTAGTTCTCTAGGCTACAAGACCTCTAGTGTACTAGCACTTATTAGCTCTCTAGGCTACAAGACCTCTAGTGTACTAGCATTCTACTGCCTCACTAATCCACAAGACCTCCAGTCTACTAGCCCTGTAGGCTATAAAAGCTCCATTCTAGCTCTTATTAGTTCTCCAGGTTATAAAACCTCCAGGCTACATGTTCGCAAGGCCGTTTAGCCTCCAGTTAGTCGTAGGATGCAAAACCCTATAGCCTGCTAGCTCTTCAGGTCATTGGCCTTTCACTCATATGTCCCTCAGCACACTACACTTCCAGCCCATTAGCCTCGTAGTGCACTAGTCTTCTAGGCATGACGTCCACCAGCCTACAAGCACTCCAGAAGTTCACACAGGCTATTAGCTCACTCAGCTCACTTGTTTACAAGGCCATTTAACCTCAGGTCTACCAGCTCTCCAGCCCATTACACATTCAGATCATTAGCCCTCCAGCCTGCCAGCCCTCTAGGCATTCAGACCTCTAGACCTCTACCCTCTCAGCAAACTGGACTTTCAGCACATTAGTACTGCAGACTAAAAGCCCTAAAAACTACACGCCTTCCAGGCCATTATCCCAGCAGCCCACAAGACCTTCAGCACATTTGCCCCCAAGGCATTTAGCTTTACAGCCCATTAACAATTCAGTCCATTACGGCTCGGGTAATTAACCAGCCCTCTCACCCCTTTACCCAGCCTGGCCCTTCCACCAATGTCCCAGACCACCTCAGAAACATCACGACAAAACCGTGTATCTCCAAAACAGCAGTTTTACAGCAGAACGAATCTATGAATGGGAGTTTAATCAACTTATTTATTTTCAGAATCAATGTTTTGGACCGCTTTAATTCACACATTTATCATTTTAACACAACGAGAAAAGAGCAGCTGCGGTTCAAAGAGAAACAGTAACTAAATTTTACCGAAGGAAAAAACCTTCTTCACTTTCAGTGGAAGTCAGTGTAAAAACATTTTACTC
>NC_089800.1:89306270-89313770 GCF_029633855.1 Hoplias malabaricus
GAGTGTGCAAGTGACTGGGTGAGTGTTTGAGTGACTGGGTGAGTGTGTGAGAGACTGGGTGAGTGTGTGAGTGACTGTGTATGTGTGTGAAGGACTGTGTGAGTGTGTGAATGTGTAAGTGTGTGAGTCACTGTCTGAGGGTGTGACTGGGAGAGTGTGTGAGTGACTGTGTGAGGGTGTGAGTGACTGGGTGAGTGTGTGAGTGACTGGGTGAGGGTGTGAGTGACTGTCTGAGTGTGTGAGTGACTGGGTGAGTGTGTGAGTGACTGTGTGAGGGTGTGAGTGACTGGGTGAGTGTGTGAGTGACTGGGTGAGTGTGTGAGTTACTGGGTGAGGGTGTGAGTGACTGGGTGAGTGTGTGAGTGACTGGGTGAGTGTGTGAGTGAC
The DNA here is from genome assembly GCF_029633855.1 of Hoplias malabaricus. Taxonomy (NCBI): domain Eukaryota; kingdom Metazoa; phylum Chordata; class Actinopteri; order Characiformes; family Erythrinidae; genus Hoplias; species Hoplias malabaricus. The sequence goes on from NC_089800.1 coordinate 89,306,658, forward strand.
TGTGTGAGGGTGTGAGTGACTGGGTGAGTGTGTGAGTGACTGGGTGAGTGTGTGAGTGACTGTGTGAGGGTGTGAGTGACTGGGTGAGTGTGTGAGTGACTGGGTGAGTGTGTGAGTGACTGGGTGACTGTGTGAGTGACTGGGTGAGTGTGTGAGTGACTGTGTGAGTGTGTGAGTGACTGGGTGACTGTGTGAGTGACTGGGTGAGTGTGTGAGTGACTGTGTGAGTGTGTGAGTGACTGGGTGACTGTGTGAGTGACTGTGTGACTGTGTAAGTGACTGGGTGAGTGTGTGAGTGACTGTGTGAGTGTGTGAGTGACTGTGTGACTGTGTGAGTGACTGGGTGAGTGTGTGAGTGACTGTGTGACTGTGTGAGTGACTGGGTGAGTGTGTGAGTGACTGTGTGAGTGTGTGAGTGACTGTGTGACTGTGTGAGTGACTGTGTGAGTGACTGTGTAAGTGTGTGAGTGAATGATTGATTAATAAGAGAATTGATATAAAGATCACAGCATTATTAATGACAGCGCGTTATAATAGCTACTTATAATCAATGGTAGAAGATTAGGCCTGTTGTTATTAAGCATTATCTCTGCCATAAACACCTTATAACTGCAGTTATACAGCCTCATGGACGCAGGGCTCACACTTGACTGAGCCGTCTCCTCTCTCCAGAGCAGGACAGTCTGTTTAAGGCCCATGATGCACTGCAGCTGTGGGCACAGTCACCTGATTTACAGTCCTGTGTCTGTCAAGCCATCAATAGCGTCTCCACGGCAACTGTGGGCTCCAGAGAAACTCGAGTCTCTCTCTTTGACTCTGACTCCGGATGAACCAGACGAAGAGGCAATGACGCGACTGTAAACAATAGCCTCCATCTTCTGAGCTCTAAACTACTCTGACAGCTCTTTTTTCTAATGGCTCTCTCTTTCTCTCTCTCTCTCTCTCTCTCTCTCTCACACACACACACACACAAACACACACACACACACACACACACACACACTTGTTTTCATGCATTGTGGGGAAGCTAATTAGACTTGAGACAGACCCTAGCCTAGTTCTAACTGAACCCTAGCCCCAGCCTTGACCAAAACCCTTAGACTGTCCAGTCCCTAAAATTTAGTCCTAACAAGCCTCTACAATATGAGGCATAAACAGATAATGGTCCAGATTGTGATGTCACTCTCTCTCTCTCTCTCTCTCTCTCTCTCTCTCTCTCTCTCTGTCTCTCCCACACACACACACACACACACACACACACAGAGCACAGGTACAGCCACAAACTGTAGGAGGGTGAAAAGGTTTATTTCCTGGGTTTTTAGTGTTTCTAAAGAAAGCAGCAGGGTTTACTGTAAGACATGTACATTTAACAAACACACACCTCTCTCTATTTAATTAACACCACACCAATGACACACTGCTCTCCTCACTCCTCCAACACAGGACTTCACCATGTCCCATTAGAATTCATACCACAACACAGGCCTTTCAGCTATTAACCATCCACCAACCACAATTACAGACCGTAGTCCTTCTCTTGCTCTGCATACTTTATTACCCCCACCCCCCCCCCCTGTTCCTCAGCGCTCAGGACCCCCACAGAGCAGGTGTGATGTGGTGGTGGATCATTCTCAGCGCTGCAGTGACACTGACGTGGTGGTGGTGTGTTAGTGTGTGTTGTGCTGGTGTAGAGTGGATCAGACACAGCAGTGCTGCTGGAGTTTTTAAACCCCTCAGTGTCTGGACCGAGAACAGTCCACCGACCAAAAACATCCAGCCGACAGCGTCCTGTGTCACTGATGAAGGACTAGAGGACGGGCGACACACACTGTGCAGCGACAGATGAGCTACTGTCTCTGACTCTACATCTACAAGGTGGACCAACGAGGGAGGAGTGTCTAATGATGCTTTTCCACTGCATGATATTTACTCTACTCTCTGATTGGTCCCTGGTTGGTTTCCCACAGCTCCCCCCTGAAATGTATCAGGTGTCGTCTCTAACCCCGTCTCTAAGGGGAACAGTGGTCTTTGGAAACCACAACAACGGCGGTGGTAACGTTGCGCGGTGTTTACTCATGGTGTATCGGCGTGTTGTTGTTGTTTGGGACTGAACACAGCTCCGTCATCAGTTCAGACAGATCAGTAGAGTTTGTTCCTTCCTTGTTGCAGCGTCCAGCTCTCGCTGGATTCTTTCGTCGGCCACCGATCCGAGGAGCGTTTGAACCTCTTCAAAAGACCACGGCGTCATTTTACGAGCTGCCGTCGTGAGTCAGATAAAAACAAACGTGATCTCTGCTGCAGCTGGAGATTTTACAGATGGTAAAATACAGACTGTAAAATATAATTTAATTGAAATAAAAGGGCAATCAGTAATTAGAGCCAGCAACAAACTGCAAAAATAAACATTAATTAATGTTTTAATGTCAACACGACACACACACACCACACACAACACAGCACACTGCTTTTGACAAGGCCACTGTCACTCATCTAACTTCTGTGTGTGTTTGCCTTGGTCTGCAGTGTTCAATGATGAAAGAAAAACAAAGGTCAAATCCTTGAATTTCTGTCATGGGCTCATGGGTTATTTTATTACAAACAAATACATTAATGCCACAAATTAATTTATAGAGGCCATACTTTACATTTATACACACTCACACAGTCAGAGCGCCCGGAGGAAACCCACGCAGACACAGGGAGAACACACCACACTCCTCACAGACAGTCACCCGGAGGAAACCCACGCAGACACAGGGAGAACACACCACACTCCTCACAGACAGTCACCCGGAGGAAACCCACGCAGACACAGAGAGAACACACCACACTCCTCACAGACAGTCACCCGGAGCAGGAATTGAACCTACAGCCTCTAGGACCCTGTAGCTGTGTGACTGCGACACTAACCTGCTGCGCCACCGTCCCGCCCCAAACTATGTTTAAAACATTCAGTTTAGAAGCCTAGTGATTGTACTCCTTTTATAGTAATTATTTTTATTTTAGATAATATTGTGTTAAGCTGCAAATTAATGTAAATACAAAGCAACAAAAACATGCAAAAATTCAAGAAAGATTTTGCCTTTTAAAGAAGAGGCAAAGGAAGAGGCAGAGGAAGAAGTTCATGTAGTTTTTGTGGGAAGTAAAAAAAAAGACAACAACTCATAGTAGCCCTCAAGATTTCATGTTGTTTTTAGCCTTTCTTTTGGGTGTTTTTTAACATACATTTAGTAAACAACATTGTAGCTGTTTGAAAACGACATTACTCTTAAAATCAAGGGTTATTATGTGATATCTAACTGACAGAATGTTCCGCCATCTTGAAAACAGTGTTTACCTCACAGCATTGAAAGTTTAGACTGTCCGACTTGGGAGGGTGTTGATGTGGTGCCTCCTGGTGGTTTTTCAGATAAAACCAACACTAATTGAATGCAGCAAAAGCTCTTCATTTTAAAGTAAACACATTTGTGCGGTTTATAAAATGGTCATTTTAATTAGTCACAGATCAGTTTACCACACTACGTACTGACGGAGCTAAACAGCTACAATAATGACTTAATTATTACATGTGGAAATACACAAAATAAACATGATGTTTAATGTAAAATACTTTAATTAATAAATGATAAAGTAGTGAAGCTGGTTCTCTCTGAGACAGTGGCTCTGTGAGGCCTGAGGTTTATCAGTGACACTGAAGAAGCCCACTGTACTTCAGCAGAAATCGGGTAAACATTATGTGAACAAAGGCTCTTACAAAAAAAAGTTTATTATCGAATCACCTGCTGGATCCAAAGGCAGTGGCCTGAGATCTGAAGCCTACGGTTGTTCTTTTGTAAAAACACTGATAATGACATAAAAAACAATGACAATTCAGAAACCAAAATTATTACATCATTTGAAAATAACAATCAAGGGGTGTGGTGTATTTGGGAAGACAAAGAGAAGCCAGGTGTTGGCACCTCCTTACACTGAAAAGGTTTAAAACAAAAACTGATTTTCTAAACGGCCAGTGCCTGGATGCAGGGCGACTCAGGATTAATGCTTGTTTAGAAAAGCTTTAATTCTTCAAATAAATCCTTAAATTTCCTTTAACATGGAACCTGTGTCTGTGAAATCCTTTAAAGGAGGTGTATTGTTTTTGTAATTAAACAGAAAACTAAATCTGCCTTTACGACCTGAGAGTACCTATGAAATATGACGTGATATTACTATGTATTTATTGAGTAAATAAATAAATAAATGGCCTTACAATATCCTCATAACTGTCCATTGCTTTTAATGATTGGTCGAGTTTGCTGCTTTATAAAATAGTAATTCCCAGACAGAGAGCGTATATCGGTCCAATAAAGACTGTCACACCACTGACTGTAGACCACTGCTGGTCCACCATCGCACCACTCAGATCACTGTCCTGTACCGGATAGAACTCATGTATAATCTCCTCACACAGAGTTTACATTCACAGAGACTTTTATTCTGGAAAACACACTAACACAGATATTACCAACAACTCTGAGAGATATAATAATGAGTATAAGACTGATATAAAATGATTAAATGATAAAAATGTTGGCACTGTGCTGGATTTAAATTATTTACTAAACTTATTTATAAAGAAGAACAAAAAGAACCTAATGAAGGAGAAAAATGTAAATTGGACTGTGAATGGAAAAGTGCTGTAAAACACTAGTGGACCTCCAACTTTGCCCTCAGTGGGTCAACAGTGGTGCGCCGTCTCCTTGCGCTCAGGGAATGTCTAAAAGTAGTCCATACAACCAACCGATATCAATTCAGTGTTTACCAAACTATGTACAGATGAAAAATGAAGAGATATTACTGTGTAGTGTTTAGTAAATGAATCCAAAATCCCAAACCTTTTAAATGGCTTTTAAAGATTGGTCAAGTTCCATGCTGCATAACATAAGAAATGCTGCCTGTTTTGCTCCTACATTGTAATGATTCTGGCTAGGGGGCGCTATAGTGAACAGGTGTCTGTGCAATGTGCCTTGTGAGGCAACAAGAGCGCAAGGTACCTGCTGCGATCAAACACTGAATAATCTGTGAAAAATGACATTTTGAGACACGCGGTTAAACTCGCTGTGCGTGTGATTTTCGTGCGCAGATACTAGTGACTGAGCGGTAAAACTGAATTTAAGCCCTTCATGTTAAATTCAGCACATTAAAGCGGTTTAATCAAATGGCCATTTACATAAATCCAACAGATTTCAGTTCAGTTTTTACTACACTATGTACCTATGATATATGACGTGATATCACTGTATTGCTTTAGAGTAATGAATTAAAATATCCCACTCAGAGAGGGGAGTGGTCACCATTCATAGAGGGTCCGTGAGAGAATCAAAGGCTGCTTCCGAAATGGCATACTCCCATACTAGTTAGTATGCAAATCTAGTATGCAACATGATGCAGTGTGTCCGAATACCTAGAACGTATCTGGTAACTTGCAAAAGGTTGAACTTGGTTGGGAGAAATTTGCATGTACGCTCCCCCAGCACACTATCCCAGCCTGAGATATATGGGGTTAAGGGTGTGTGTATACTCTGGGGTACAGTGTAAGTATGATCTTTGGATAAGTGTGTGTATGCTCTGGGTTTAAGTGTGTATATGCTCTGGGGTACTGTGTAAGTATGCTCTGGGGTTAAGTGTGTGTATGCTCTGGGGTTAAGTGTGTTTATGATCTTGGGATAAGTGTGTGTATGCTCTGGGTTTAAGTGTGTATATGCTCTGGGGTTAAGTGTGTGTATGCTCTGGGGTAAAGTGTGTGTATGCTCTGGGGTTAAGTGTGTGTATGCTCTGGGGTTAAGTGTGTGTATACTCTGGGTTTAGGTGTGTGTATGCTCTGGGGTTAAGTGTGTGTATGCTCTGGGGTTAAGTGTGTGTATGCTCTGGGGTTAAGTGTGTGTATGCTCCTAGGTAAAGTATGTGTATGCTCTGGGGTTAAGTGTGTGTATGCTCTGGGGTAAAGTGTGTGTATACTCTGGGTTTAAGTGTGTGTATGCTCTGGGGTTAAGTGTGTGTATGCTCCTAGGTAAATTGTGTCTATGCTCTGGAGTTAAGTGTGTGTATGCTCTGGAGTTAAGTGTGTGTATGCTCTTGCGTTAAGTGTGTGTATGCTCCTAGGTAAAGTGTGTGTATGCTCTGGGGTTAAGTGTGTGTATGCTCCTAGGTAAGGTGTGTGTATGCTCTGGGGTTAAGTGTGTGTATGCTCCTAGGTAAAGTGTGTGTATGTTCTGGGGTTAAGTGTGTGTATGCTCCTAGGTAAAGTGTGTGTATGCTCTGGAGTTAAGTGTGTGTATGCTCTGGGGTTAAGTGTGTGTATGCTCTGGGGTTAAGTGTGTGTATGCTCTGGGGTTAAGTGTGTGTATACTCTGGGATTAAGTTTGTGTATGCTCCTAGGTAAAGTGTGTGTATGCTCTGGGGTTAAGTGTGTGTATGCTCTGGAGTTAAGTGTGTGTATGCTCTGGGGTTAAGTGTGTGTATGCTCTGGGGTTAAGTGTGTGTATGCTCTGGGGTTAAGTGTGTGTATACTCTGGGATTAAGTTTGTGTATGCTCCTAGGTAAAGTGTGTGTATGCTCTGGGGTTAAGTGTGTGTATGCTCTGGAGTTAAGTGTGTGTATGCTCTGGGGTTAAGTGTGTGTATGCTCTGGGGTTAAGTGTGTGTATGCTCTGGGGTTAAGTGTGTGTATGCTCTGGGGTTAAGTGTGTGTATACTCTGGGATTAAGTTTGTGTATGCTCTGGAGTTAAGTGTGTGTATGCTCTGGGGTAAAGTGTGTGTATGCTCTGGGGTTAAGTGTGTGTATGCTCTGGGGTTAAGTGTGTGTATGCTCTGGGGTTAAGTGTGTGTATGCTCTAGGGTTAAGTGTGTGTATGCTCTGGGGTTAAGTGTGTGTATGCTCTGGGTTTAAGTGTGTGTATGCTCTGGGGTTAAGTGGGTGTATGCTCTGGGGTTAAGTGTGTGTATGCTCTGGGGTTAAGTGTGTGTATACTCTGGGGTTAAGTGTGTGTATGCTCTGGGGTTAAGTGTGTGTATGCTCTGGGTTTAAGTGTGTGTATGCTCTGGGGTTAAGTGTGTGTATGCTCCTAGGTAAAG
>NC_089800.1:89318770-89471270 GCF_029633855.1 Hoplias malabaricus
ACTATTTATTTATTATATGACTAAAGTATAACACTTTGGGGTCAATCTGCAACATTCTACGTTAATAATGAAACCTAAAATTAGCTTCTGTTTTTTAGATAGACACAAGGTCTGGGCTTTTCCCCAAAGACGCCGTGAAGATCGATGAGGTGTTTGTTGATGAGGAAAAAGAAATAAATGTGCCCACTCAGGTAAGGGTTAATATAATCACACCGTGATGTGCTGTTTATGTCTCAGAGCGCTAGTCTGTGTCAGACTCTTTAAAGAACGTATGCTCTTTCATTTTCAGAAATATGACTTCTACTGCACGGAGGAGTTTGATTCAATCGAGAGTGATTCCTCTGAAAATCACGAAGACCGAGCCGAACAAAACGAAGAGTCCGGGGAACTAGGGAACAGTGATTCTGAAGCTCCAGTCTCAAAACCAACTGAAACAAACGACGATATCCAAACTGAGGACACCAGCCAAACCGCCGCTCAGGAACCGTCTAAACAAGACTTGGAGGAACCCAAGAAAAGCGGGTCGTCCTGGATCGGTTCTGCTGTTAACGGCTGGTTCGGTGGTGGAGAGGAAAGCCACGACGAAGCGGCAGAAGAGAGCAGAGATGAAGAATCCTTTAGAAGCCGAAAACTGGCCCTGGACCCTGAGGAAAACCGACTGAGAGTGGAAACACAAGCTGAAACCACTGGGTGGATTGGGGACGTGACGAATGTTTTTGGATTTGGGCAAAAGGTTTTAAAAGACAGTAGCAAGGATTTACCTGAGGACATTGTGGGAAAGGAGCAGGATTCTCCCAGTACACGGTCTGGATGGCTGGGAATGGGAATAAATGATGTCCTGGGATTTGGGGCTGGAGATACATCAGTGAAATCTGAGGTTAAAGCCGAGAATGGAGATATTAATCCCAAAAGTGAGGAGAGTATTGAAGCTAGTCAGTCTTTGGATGGCACTGAGGCTTCAGAAAATGACAAAACGGATATAAAACAAGGTGAAGACAATGAGGCCTCAAGTTCTGCAGAGGAAAGTGTGGATCATGAGGCTGAAAGTGAGGATGTAAGTGAAAAGCAGAGTTCAGGGTGGTATGGCAATGTCTATAACAGAATTTCCAGCTTTTACGGAGACCCCCAAGACAAAACCGATGTTAGTAAAGAAGACGGAAGTGGTAGTTCGTCAGAGGCAGATTTTCAACCACCAACTCAAAGCACTGAAGGTGATGAAAGTCAAGTTACAAACACAAAACAGTCTATATTTTCTGTAAATCACATTTCAACAGTGTTTGACAGTCTAAAGTCACAGTTTCAATCTGAGACAGTTGAGAATGAAGTGCTGAAAGAGGGAAAAAAGCCCCCAGATGCAGGTAGAGAAGGCTTTGTTGATGGACAGAACAGTAACTATGAAGAAAGCAGTGGCGATGATGAGATTAGGCCTAGTGCTGCTGATCAAATTAGTGAAATTCAGTCGCTATCTGATGGGAAACACACTTTGGAAGTTAGCTCTTCATCTGATGATGTAATAAAAACAGAAGACAGTTCCAAAGAGTGTCACATGCTGATTGATCACCTACAAGACAAAAAAGAGGCAGAAATTCCTGAAGAACAGTCGGATGATGACGTCATCCAGATCAAAGTGGATGAAGAGACTTCAAAAGGTCAGAAAGGGCAAATAGGGGTAAACTCAGACGAGAAAGGTGCAGATATGTTTGGTGAAAATGACTCTGATGGTCAATCTGAGGATGTTGAAGTGTCAGAAAACCCAACAGAAAACAGTTTTCCTGGTGAGAATCCAACAGTTGTAGACCTTCTGGAAGTAGATAGTGAATCAGACACTGAATTGGATGTAAATGGAGACCACTCTCCATCAAAACTCTCCACGGATCGAACTGAGGGCATCCAGTCAGGGGTTAATAATAATGATGAGGCTGGGGCTTTAAGTTTGACACAGCCCCTAGAAGGTGAACATCTGGGGGACAATATTTCACGTGGATCAGACAACATTACTGTAAATACTGACAGTGAGACTAAGACAGCTGTTGACACACATTTGGACGTGTTGGAGGCTTCACAGTCAGAGAACGTCAAGTCAGAAGATGATAAAGTAGAAGTAGCTGATAGTTACAAGAACGGTGCAAATTCAAATGATGTAAATAGAGATGGTAATCCCCATAAAAAAAGATTTATCAGTTATTTTGACTTTTTTACTGCACAAAAGGACACAAAACCTGAGACAGATTCAGCTACAGTTTGGGAGAATATTGATAAAGAGAGTTTAGATGCTAAAGATGAAGAAATCTTGCTTGAGACCAAAACAAACCAATTCAGCAGTGACCCTGACTATCGTAGCACAAACGCTAACGAAGAACCTACACAATATGAGCATGATTCAGATTTTAACACAATTAGCGACAGAGATGAAAATAATTTAGACAAAACAGAAGAGGGTCAGGAAAGAGATGGATTAATTTTTGGGTCAGACACAGAGCACATGGAGTTAGAAGGGGATAAAGAAAATGTAGAAATCGCTGAAGAAAATGAGCATCCTAACATTGCTCACAGCTCTGAAAGAGTTAAAATAAAATTGGAAGGAACTCATGTGAATGATCCTGATGACAAAGAGCAATACGGTAAGGATGAGAAACTAGAAGATGATGTGCTAATTCAGACTGAGAACCAGCTAAAACTATCTCAAGAGAAAACCTCATCAAAACGTAGCTCAGATAAAGAACAATACAACAATGCTAACAGTGCCAATGAAGAAAATAGTGATCAAGTTATTCCACAAATTACACCCAAAGATGTTTCTGTTTCCTTAGAAAATGCAAATCAGATGTTATTTGACCATGAAAAAACTATTCAAAAAGCTAGTAAGGATGTTAAAACACTTGTTGGAGAAAGAAACGATAATGCTAGCTTTGCTAAGCCAAGTCAAGATAGCACTGAAGACATTACCGTTTCTGAAGAAAGTGGTTTTCTCTCGGAAAATGAAAAACAGAATGGATTTGTACATGAAGAACCCATAAAGAGTGCTAGCAATGATGCTCAAACACTTGGCGGAGAAGTCCTAGATCGTGTTAGCTTAGCCAAGGACGCTAAAACTGATAATACTGATGATTTAACCACATCTGAAGAAAGTGGTTTACTATCAGAAACAGACAATCAGGAATTTGAACTTCAAAATACAAGTGAGGACGCTCACACACATGATGAAGGACATGGACATGTTAGCTTAAATGCTAATACTGATCATACTGCCCTTGATATTACCCAGGATGTTGCTGAAGATTTAATCACCTCAGAAGAAAATGATTTTCCCTCAGGAAAGGCAAATCAGAATGGATTTGAAATTCAGGAACCCATTAAAAAAGCTAGTGAGGATGCTAACACACTTGACAGAGAAAAAATTGATTATGCTAGCTCAGCCAAGCCAAGCCTAGATAGCGCTGAAGACTTAAACACAACAGAAAAAAACAGATTTCTTACAGAAAATGAAAAGGAATTTACAATTCAGAATACTAGCAAGGAAGCTAACACACTTGAAGGAGAACAGAGCAATCAAAGCTTAGCCAAAGATGCTAATACTGATTTCACTGCCTTTAATATTAGCCAGAACAGAACTGAAGACTCAACTGCTGTAGAAAAAAGCTTTCCCAGTGCTACCCGGGATGATAACACATTAGATTCTGATGAAAGAACCCAACGGAAAGTTAAATCAATCATTTCAAAAATGAATGAAAAAGAAATAAATGGTCAAAAGCTGGATGATGTGGTGGAAGATGTTTTAAGAGTCTCTCAAAGACGAGAAGTGACAAAATCAGAGGAAAAAGAGGCCAGTGTAGATGCTCCAGCAGAGGAGCCTCAGAACAGTGGCAAATATCTCAGTTTAGAAGCTCATCTCAGTTATGAGGATATAAAACAACTTTTGGACATTTTTGGTGGACACAGATTATCGTGGCTGGACCAAATCCTTGGAAATTATAAAAATACGGGCAGTGGTCCCAGTCAAGATAATGAAGATGTTTCTAGACTCAAAGATTTTGAACAAACGTTGGAATATCACGTGAAAAAACGAAGCAGAAGTGGAGAATATGAATCAAGTCCGCTCGACGAGGCCTACGCTAAAGTAGACGCCCTTTTATCTGCTCTCAGAGAGAAGCTTACCCCTGTGAGATCAGACAGCAGTGTATATAAAAGCTCAGGTACTGATCACACATTTCTTGATTTGTCTGTGTACACTGCCAGTCAAAAGTTTGGGGACACTGCCTCCTGCTGAAGCTTTGAGATTAATGTTTGTCGTTCGCCTTTATGTTAGCGCCCTGTGCCCTACAGTCTGTGGACACCAGCTTGTCTAACGTCTCTTCGCTTATCAGGATGTTGTTCCTCTGGGCTTCAGTAAAAGCCTCTATTCCTCTGGAAATGTTTTGACCAGATGCTGGGACAATGCTGTGAGACTCTGATGGTGTTCAGCCACATGAACTTCATTCAGGTCAGGTCCCGAATGTGGATGATTAGGTCTGGATCTCACACACACCACTCCAACTCATCCCAGAAGGACTAGATGGAGCTGTGGAGCATTACAGCCCCCTAGCTCATGCTTGACACAGTGACCTCAGGCTCATGTGCAGCTGCTCTAGTATCTGCATGATACTGTTCTATAGAGATTGTACACACTGAACTTCTGTGTCCACAGTGGGAGAATCTTAAAGCGGTCAAACTCTTTCAGTTTAAAGGGTGTCTAGGAGCATTTGGGCAGAGAATGTATGTACAGATCTGGGCAGTTTGCATTCTCGTCTGGTGCTATAAGCTAGTCAGTGACATGTTGTTAGCTGCAGTTTTAAAGGAAGTGCTCGTTTGGTCACAAGCTTCTTTGAGGAAGCACATGCTCTGATCCACCCTTGTGTGTGTGTGTGTGTGTGAGAGAGAGAGAGAGAGAGAGAGAGAGAGAGAGAGAGAGAGAGAGAGAGAGAGAGATTGGCGTAGACTCTGTGAACAGGTGAAATTCTTGATATCATAAAACCAGAAAAAACTTTATTGATCCTGCACTGGATTCTTCAAAATAAACTCAATTAACACGATTGGACCAAGAAAACATTAAAGTTTTATTAAATATATTTTGAAAAGTTAAATGTCCCCAAAGTTTTGACAGACAGTGTATTCATTTATTAATGAAATGCTCAAAATCGTCCATGAATCTATGGTTTATTATATGATCATTTGCTAATAATAAGACACTAATACCTTTTTCTACCTGTTTTGGAAGGAATTATAAATTCAATGCCTTTTAATTTCTTCTGCTTTTGATATAGTTTCATTAAATGTGTCCCCTGTCTCTTCACAGATCTCAGCCAAAAGGAGTGCGGTGACGAAGGCTGTGTGCGTTTACACGAAGAAAACCCTAGTGTGGATGAGCAAAACCTGGTCAATGATTCCTCTGAATCCTCTGATTCTGAAGATATTTCTGATGACGATCCCTTAGAAGGCACCCAGAGTCTGAATGGAGACACAACAAATTCAGACAGGATCACAACCAGCGAGAAAACCCAGATACGCTCAGAAGAAACTGCTCTCACTGAGGAGTCTGTGGAGCCTGGAGAAACCCAGAATGGTAAGGGGTTAGTGCTGACTGATAATCATTGAAAACAACTAGAGATATTGATCTGGGATCAGCTGGTCTTGGTGTGACGTGGTAGTGGATCGTTCTCAGCGCTGCAGCGGCGCGTCGACTCCCTGGTCCAGTCGCACCTACCTCTAGTCCTTCATCAGTGACACAGGACGCTGTCGGCTGGATGTTTTTGGTCGGTGGACTGTTCTCGGTCCAGACACTGAGGGGTTTAAAAACTCCAGCAGCACTGCTGTGTCTGATCCACTCTACACCAGCACAACACACACTAACACACCACCACCACGTCAGTGTCACTGCCATTTGATCTAATTCCCTGTACTTTTGTTATACGTAAATATACATATGCAAACTAATGTATTAAACAAAACTAATGCTTTGTTCTGTTGACAGAAGGAGATTTATATCAGTACGCAGCTTTTTTTGGTGAAATGACATCCCACACATTTACATTTGTCCTGACGGAGAGTGCACACCTGAGAGACGTCGTGTTTGAGGTAAGAACACAAAAGAAAACAAGTGTGCTGTTTCTTTAAGGACACAGACAGGAGTGTGTGTAGATACGTGGTGTCTGTACACTTGACCTGTCCATGTCAGCACAGGCAGCTCGGGGGAACAGTAGCATGACAGTGTTTTGGATCAGTTAGGGACATGAAGGAAGAGCAGAAAGTAAGTATTTGGAATAATTTAGCTTTTTAAAAGCAGAAGACTTCCGCTTGACTCTGTAAGAGCAGGATCTGAGTTAGCCAGATAACTCAAACCCAAACCTGAGGATTGTCCTGTGAGAATATCTCTCAGTTCTGTTCCTCTTGGACAGGCTTGGCTTTGGGTTTAAGTTATCAGGTTAAAATTAGAAATCTGTGTTATTTTTTTTTACCCCCAGGTTTTTATTCATTTGCTGTTTTTAGCCACGTATTGCTCTCGTATTTAAACACGTTCTGTATATTTTTATATTTTTAAACTCGGAATTTGAGTCTTGAACGGTTGAAAAGTCATAGAAAAACTGCCTTAAAGTTAAAGGATCTTAGGAGGATTTACTGGTTTAATAATTCCTGAGTGTCACTTTAAGGTCTCGGCGCTCTGATATTGTGGCATTCTGCAATTGGGGCCGTGTGGAACAAACCATTTCATTTTGAGGGGTGTGCGAAACGCGTTGTGTTTATAAAGAATTAACAGGAAGCCATGCTCTATGTTCATAGGTTTTGTAGCGTAATACAGTGTTTTTATAACTAAAACTATTAGGGATAATCAAAGATTTATAATTTATTTGGTAAGATATTCGTTTCTCTTTTACAAGAACCCACCCACGGAATACGAAGTGCCTTCCCACAGCACTGTGCGGCTATGGCTTGTGATGAACGACACCGGTTTTTATGGAGTCGGCTCCATAAAGTTGACTGAATCGATTCCTCGACTTCATACCGTTTTAACCGAAACGTGTTGTTATTTAACCCTTTCAGCGCCTGTGCCCGAGATAAAGGGTCAGGATTCAACGGTTTAAACTCGCTTTACTCAGGTTTGAGCGGGTGGAGGTCATGATGACATATAAAACAAACATGTAAACTATGTTGTTCGCCCTGTTTAAAATCCTCCACCAGTCATTGACTAAATCCCCACAACTCTTCTCTATTCAGAGTTACAGAATTAGAAGGCATTCTAAATTTAAATTCTAAGTTCTTCTAAAAATAAAATCCACCAAAGACTTAAAAAGATTGAATTTCTATTCATTCTTTTGAAACTTTTGAAACACTTGGACATGGAATTGACTGTTTATTTAATTCACAACACCTCGTCTACAGTATAAACCAGACCAAACGCACGTGCTTACAGGGGCAAATACTTTACAGGGGTAAATGTTTTCCGTGGAATTTTCTGAAGACTGCACTCGCATACTGGGACTGAATCGATTCTACGCGTCACGACTCTCAGAACTGTTGGCCAAGAGTCGATTCTGATTCACTGAGGATTTGGAGATGAAGAATCGGCTCTTCGGAAGTCGACTCTTCATCACTAGCTATGGAGCCATCGCTAATTCACCGGAATAAATAAAAGAAAGTAACTGTTAACAAGTGTTTAACAGGTTTGACAAATATTTGACAGGCTTTAAAGATGGCGGACGAGTTTAAGGGCGACTCGGCGGTCACAGAAGCGAATGATATCGGAGGAACCGCGAGGATTTACTACAGTTTGGCGCTGGAAAAGATAAGAGATGTATGTGAACTGAGCTAACAGGCTAACACCGGCCCCGGCGCTTATCTGTGTTCCTGTGTGACTGTGTCAGCGCTATTAGCCTGAGGAGTATTTACTAATACCGATCTGATTGTGGCTTTATATTCCGCTCTTACTGAAGCTTCATGTTGTCCAGTTCTTCCTCGCTAATGTCTGGGCTTCGCTGTGTCTGGAGTTTGACCTGTGGCAGCTGTGAAGCTGGTGTTCAGATGCTTATAAGATTTACTGATAAAAACCTGCTTGAGGATTTGACAGTTACAGGTGGGCTTCAGTCTTAAAGACAGGTGTTTCTAATAAAGTGGCCAGTGATAAACAGAAGGCAGGTGTTTCTATTAAAGTGGCCAGTGATAAACAGAAGGCAGGTGTTTCTAATAAAGTGGCCAGTGATAAACAGATGGTAGGTGTTTCTATTAAAGTGGCCAGTGATAAACAGATGGTAGGTGTTTCTATTAAAGTGGCCAGTGATAAACAGAAGGCAGGTGTTTCTATTAAAGTGGCCAGTGATAAACAGATGGTAGGTGTTTCTATTAAAGTGGCCAGTGATAAACAGATGGTAGGTGTTTCTATTAAAGTGGCCAGTGATAAACAGAAGGCAGGTGTTTCTAATAAAGTGGCCAGTGATAAACAGATGGTAGGTGTTTCTATTAAAGTGGCCAGTGATAAACAGAAGGCAGGTGTTTCTATTAAAGTGGCCAGTGATAAACAGAAGGCAGGTGTTTCTATTAAAGTGGCCAGTGATAAACAGATGGTAGGTGTTTCTATTAAAGTGGCCAGTGATAAACAGAAGGCAGGTGTTTCTATTAAAGTGGCCAGTGATAAACAGAAGGCAGGTGTTTCTATTAAAGTGGCCAGTGATAAACAGAAGGCAGGTGTTTCTATTAAAGTGGCCAGTGATAAACAGATGGTAGGTGTTTCTATTAAAGTGGCCAGTGATAAACAGAAGGCAGGTGTTTCTAATAAAGTGGCCAGTGATAAACAGATGGTAGGTGTTTCTATTAAAGTGGCCAGTGATAAACAGAAGGCAGGTGTTTCTATTAAAGTGGCCAGTGATAAACAGAAGGCAGGTGTTTCTATTAAAGTGGCCAGTGATAAACAGATGGTAGGTGTTTCTAATAAAGTGGCCAGTGATAAACAGAAGGCAGGTGTTTCTATTAAAGTGGCCAGTGATAAACAGAAGGCAGGTGTTTCTAATAAAGTGGCCAGTGATAAACAGATGGTAGGTGTTTCTAATAAAGTGGCCAGTGATAAACAGAAGGCAGGTGTTTCTAATAAAGTGGCCAGTGATAAACAGATGGTAGGTGTTTCTATTAAAGTGGCCAGTGATAAACAGATGGTAGGTGTTTCTATTAAAGTGGCCAGTGATAAACAGAAGGCAGGTGTTTCTATTAAAGTGGCCAGTGATAAACAGATGGTAGGTGTTTCTAATAAAGTGGCCAGTGATAAACAGAAGGCAGGTGTTTCTATTAAAGTGGCCAGTGATAAACAGAAGGCAGGTGTTTCTAATAAAGTGGCCAGTGATAAACAGATGGTAGGTGTTTCTATTAAAGTGGCCAGTGATAAACAGATGGTAGGTGTTTCTATTAAAGTGGCCAGTGATAAACAGAAGGCAGGTGTTTCTATTAAAGTGGCCAGTGATAAAGGTAGGGGAGGTGTTTCTAATAAAGTGGCTGGGGCTGAAGCGTTCATGGGGCGGTTCAGCGTGGTGTGGGTGTCTCGTCTTGTCTCGTGAAGCTGATCTGATGTCTCTGTGTGTCTCTCTGTAGGTGGTGTCCTCTCTCCCTGAGGACCTGCGTCCCGGTCCCGACCTCTATGGCTTCCCCTGGGAACTCGTCCTCTTCTCTGCATTGTGTGGATCGTTTATTTTTCTTCTCTTCAGCTGCAGGTTCATCAGCTCTGTAAGTGACCACTGAAGCATCCGAGGCTTATCAGTCCTTCTGTTGCTCTGCATACTTTACTACCCCCTCTCCCCCTGTTCCTCAGCGCTCAGGACCCCCACAGAGCAGGTGTGATGTGGTGGTGGATCATTCTCAGCGCTGCAGTGACACTGACGTGGTGGTGGTGTGTTAGTGTGTGTTGTGCTGGTGTAGAGTGGATCAGACACAGCAGTGCTGCTGGAGTTTTTAAACCCCTCAGTGTCTGGACCGAGAACAGTCCACCGACCAAAAACATCCAGCCGACAGCGTCCTGTGTCACCGATGAAGGAGTAGAGGACGAGCGACACACACTGTGCAGCGACAGATGAGCTACTGTCTCTGACTCTACATCTACAAGGTGGACCAACGAGGGAGGAGTGTCTCACAGAGTGGACAGAGAGTGGACACAGGGTTTAAAAACTCCAGCAGCACTGCTGTGTCTGATCCACTCAGTCATGCAACATGTTCCAAAGCAGCACCTCCCCAGGAACGTACTCTAGGTTCATGTTGACACAGACGACGACTGTGATTGGTCCGTAGTCGGATGAGTGTGGATCAGGTCGAGGAGAAACGTCCAGACATATGCCCTCCTGTTTCCTCAGACATGGGTGTGGACGGCACGCAGATTTTAGACACCTCTGAAAATGAATTAATAAATGAAGAAATAAACGCGGTTTGAGGAGCAGGAACACGCAGAGGGGACATGCAGGCCACATGTGAACTGCTCCCTGAACAATGCACTTCATGGATTTGTAAAACTAATCCCACTACACTGTGCTCTACGTAGAGTGGAGGACGATATTTGAGATTCAGCCCTAGTGGTTTGACAGTATAATTGCAGGGTGATTCAGAAGTATACTGTAACACAGGGCTCTGGTGCAGCGCAGGCTTAGATCTGAGTCAATGTTGAGACGTAAACCAGCCTTTACTCTTCTCAGTTTGTGACCCATTGTGTCTGATCTGTTTGTTTCTTTTCTCTGCAGATTAAAGGCCGATTATATGCAAGTGAGTCCTGCTCTAAAACCCCTGTCTGATACCGTTTACCCCGTCGGAGCACACCCTGCATGTACTGACCCAGCTCTCTCCTTTCACAGGTAAAGAGAAGAGAATGGGGCAGAAGGTGGCGGAGCTCCTGGAGGAGAAGTGTAAAGTGCTGGAGACTTTGAGCGAATGCAAACATAAGGCGAGTCGAGACGGAACGTGTTTAAAGAGCAACACCAGCTGCAATTCAAATGCTGTTTTAGCAAGATGCCCTGATACTGTATGTTTAATGTTTACACGCTCTTTATCATAAACGGATTCAGCTGCTTTTATCTGCACCTGGGCTGGACACCGTGTGTAATCTTTATAGAATAGCGGAATGCTTTGGAACAGCTGCACATGAGCCTGAGGACACCGTACCCAGTGGCAAGTGGTGGCTAGACAGGTGTAAAGCAGCCAGTGTTGAGCCCAGGGGAAGGTGGGAACATGCTCCTCCCACATCAGCACCTGACTTCACTCATGTCTCTGTGGTTGAATGCTACCACATCCAACATCTAGTCTCAGATGAGCCCAGAAAAGTACACAGGAGTGTTCTCACATTAGAGCAGAGCACACGGTTATTTCAGAATACTCTAGATACCATAGAAACATAGGAACCGAAATCGCAACTCCGTAGAGGGTTTTTAATTTAAAACAAAATATATATGGAGATGAAGGGAGGGTAGATTAAAGCTAACAGTTGCAGTGTAATGTAAAGTCCGTGGCACGCACAAAATTTGAAAGCATTTCACCACAATGCCCCATGAAGCATTAAGTTAAAGCCCGATCGGGACACAGAAAACCAGAGGAGTTCACACGTGACTGGAAATTAACAAAAAGAAAGTCTGGTAGTGTCTCTGTCACAGTTCTAGGGACCTGGAGGTTGTGGGTTCGAGTCCCGCTCTGAGTGACTGTCTGTGAGGAGTGTGGTGTGTTCTCCCTGTGTCTGCGTGGGTTTCCTCCGGGTGACTGTCTGTGAGGAGTGTGGTGTGTTCTCCCTGTGTCTGCGTGGGTTTCCTCCGGGTGACTGTCTGTGAGGAGTGTGGTGTGTTCTCCCTGTGTCTGCGTGGGTTTCCTCCGGGTGACTGTCTGTGAGGAGTGTGGTGTGTTCTCTCTGTGTCTGCGTGGGTTTCCTCCGGGTGACTGTCTGTGAGGAGTGTGGTGTGTTCTCTCTGTGTCTGCGTGGGTTTCCTCCGGGTGAATGTCTGTGAGGAGTGTGGTGTGTTCTCTCTGTGTCTGCGTGGGTTTCCTCCGGGTGACTGTCTGTGAGGAGTGTGGTGTGTTCTCCCTGTGTCTGCGTGGGTTTCCTCCGGGTGACTGTCTGTGAGGAGTGTGGTGTGTTCTCCCTGTGTCTGCGTGGGTTTCCTCCGGGTGACTGTCTGTGAGGAGTGTGGTGTGTTCTCTCTGTGTCTGCGTGGGTTTCCTCCGGGTGACTGTCTGTGAGGAGTGTGGTGTGTTCTCCCTGTGTCTGTGTGGGTTTCCTCCGGGTGACTGTCTGTGAGGAGTGTGGTGTGTTCTCTCTGTGTCTGCGTGGGTTTCCTCCGGGTGACTGTCTGTGAGGAGTGTGGTGTGTTCTCTCTGTGTCTGCGTGGGTTTCCTCCGGGTGACTGTCTGTGAGGAGTGTGGTGTGTTCTCTCTGTGTCTGCGTGGGTTTCCTCCGGGTGACTGTCTGTGAGGAGTGTGGCATGTTCCTGTCTTGCACCCAGTGATTCTGGGTAGGCTCCGGACCCACCGTGACCCTGAATTGGATAAGAGTTACAGACAATGAATGAATGAGTTGAACCATGTGTTTGTCGGCTCTCCCTGACTTTCCCCATACGTCAGCAGTGGGGTGGTCTGCCGCCGCTGCCCAATAAAATCTTACAGGAAGCACTGCAGTCACTTTAAATGATTAATGGTGCAAATGTTTCTCTCTACAGTTTGAGATGTTGGAGACTTCGCTGCAGAATGGAGGAGTTTCAGCTCAGGCATCAGAAAGACAGAACTTAGAGGTAGAGTGGTCTTTTCTTTAAATTAAATACGTTATTTCAGTATTAATGCATAATATCCAGTGGTAAACATATCAGTATGAAGATTAATTACGTCATTGGCCTGAAGGTGCTTTGTTGAGCGTCCTCTTGAATGTGGTCAATAGATAAACAAAGTTTGATTGTTGTTGTATCACCCACCTTTATGTTCACATTATATATTTGTACCTACATTATTTTTAATCGAACTCCCTCCTTGTCCTTGTTGCGTTAAGGTAATGTCTAAGAAGCTTGAGCAGTCAAACGCAGAGATGAAAAGTGATATCGAGCGACTCCAGGAGGAGCTGGAGAACCAGAGCAAATTCAGAAAACAGCAAGAAGAGCAGGTGCGCAATCAGCCTTTACTTTCTCACACTCTACTGTAAGATGCAGCTGTGCTGTCAATCATAAAAACATCAGCATTCAATATGCCACATTCTCATCCTCCTCCGAGGGAACACAGTTCTGTTTCTTAATGAAACGTCTGTGACCCGCTTTGGTCCAAACCCCACGAGCCCCACAGCAGTGTTCTCCCCCTGTGTAAACAGCCCCTGTTCAGAACGCCCGCTTTCAGCACCTGTTCCTTTAAATGACAATGAGCCGCTCGCTGTTCACCCCGACCCCGAGCGCACAGCAGTGAGGAGCGAGGAGCAGAAGGTCTGGTTTTTAGCCGTTTTCACTCTGTTCTCTTTCTTCTCCGTTTTTACTCAGTGCTCTTATTTCTCCGCGCTCGTGATGTGCTCAAAACAAACTATTACACTTCAAACTATTAATATTTGAACGTACTATTCAAGGTTGTACTTGATTAAATGTGAGTTGATACTGCCCCCTTCTGGTTCAGAGTCTTTTGAGGGGCTTTTTTGGTTTAACACATGCATTGTTCTCGTATCTTTCAGCTCGCAGGACTGGAAGAAACTTTACAAAACCTAGAGGAGGAAGCAAAAACAAACAAGACACAGTTGGAGCAGGTAACGGTTGTGTAAGACACCCACACGTCAGCATTTTCCTTTCCCCGAGGGTCATAAGTGAATATAATCACTGCTGTCATCGTCCTACAGGATAAAACCACGCTGAAAATCCATGACATGAACAGCGAGAGGCTGCAGAAGAAACTGCAGGCGGCTAAAGAGGAGAATGTGATGCTCATAGAGAGCAAAGCCCAGGTTCGTTCCTCACATGAATTCAGACTTGATTCCGCTGTGGTCTGTTGTAGTGTCTTGTTGTAAACGTGATTCTTCTCTGCTTCATTACCCTGCGGTGTACTGCTCTAATTCAGGGCTGTGTTTCTGTGTGTAGCTGGTGCAGGAGTCCGAGGGCTGGGCCGAGAGGCTGAGTGAGTTGGAGGAAGAGATGAGGATGTGTGAGAGATCACACTGTGGTATGGTGGAGGACTGCACCAACAAAGACGAACGCATCAAGGTACAAAACTAACAGCAGGGTCTTAAGCTGTGGTCAGGAAAGATGCTGCCTCACTGTTTACTGTTCTGAGGCGGAGTCTGGGTCTTAACCAGGTGACTTTGGAGGGAACGAGGGCTTCTGTTTACGCCAAATGTCAGTGCACAGTGGGCGGGACTGTGGTTATGTGATGGGGAGAGAGAGGGTGCCCTCTACACACCCAGAGAGAGCAAGGACAGTCAGGCTTTCTAGTGGTGCTTTTCCACTTCATGGTGCTGAGACTACTGGACTCTACTCTCTGATTGGTCCTGGTCAGTTTTCCACTCCCACAGCTCCCCCTTCTGAAATGTATCAGGTGTCGTCTCTAACCCCGTCTCTAAGGAGAACAGTAGGCTTTGGAAACCACAACAACGGCGGTGGTAACGTTAAGCGGTGTTTACTCATGGTGTATCGGCGTGTTGTTGTTGTTTGGGACTGAACACAGCTCCGTCATCAGTTCAGACAGATCAGTAGAGTTTGTTCCTTCCTTGTTGCAGCGTCCAGCTCTCGCTGGATTCTTTCGTCGGCCACCGATCCGAGGAGCGTTTGAACCTCTTCAAAAGACCACGGCGTCATTTTACGAGCTGCCGTCGTGAGTCGGATAAAAACAAACGTGATCTCTGCTGCAGCTGGAGATTTTACAGATGGAGAGTTGGTGCTGGTCGTCTGCGTTGCGTGGCGTAGAGTGACGACTCTCTCTGGACAATCAGCGCTCTGCAAGGTTTACACGCCACGGTTTAGTCCCTACTCGACTCGCTCTGAACCACGAGAGAACAGCCACTAAACAAGAACCCGCTTCCAGAACCAGGACCTGATTCACCTGGTGCAGTATCACAAGAGCTGAGTGTAGGGAACATGAAGTGGGAAAGTGTCATAAGACTTTTGGGCAATTCAGGACCCCCCCCCTTGTTTTCTTTTGGTTCCAGTGTCTGTATTGATGCCAAATGGCAGAAATGAATGGAGCATATGGGGCTGGTGGAGCGTCTGTAACTGAACCCCTGCATGGTGGAGCTGGAAGGGGGTGGGGCTAGAAGGGGGTGGGGCTCATAAAGTGGCCCCTGAGTGGAAGCAAAGGTGGAGTATTTATAAATTTACAGATACCGCTGTTGATGAAGCCCTGATGGTTCTGAAGTCGTGTTGCCCACCTCTACCTGCTCATTGTCTGCATTACACCTCACAGCTGTAGTGTTTCATGAGGAATGTTAGCTTTGTAGCGCTAAATAATGCAGCCAAAAATTTAAATGTGTAGCTGCATCACTTCATTTTTCTCATTCAGCTCTCTCCCTCTCTCTCTCTCTCTCTCTCTCTCTCTCTCTCTCTCTCTCAGTCTTTAACTGAGTGCCTGTTGAAGATGAAGGACTGGGACTCTGAGGAGGAGAGCAGTGATGCCGCTGGGTCAGAGAACGGTGAACCTTCAGGTAAAATCCTGCTTTGTCTTGTTATGCACAACTTTGTTTACATTGTTGGGCTTCTTTAAGAATTAAATTAAATATTATTTGATGGTGAAACTCTAGACTGACTCCTGGTACATCTCAGTCATAATCTGTAATTTCTGCTGCAGTTTGACTCTAGATCAGCTTAGCACTAGCTCTTAATGGAAAAATACAGGAAAATTCATAATATACGTCAAGCTTCATCATGAAGAGTTGTGTTGTGGAGTCTTTGGATCTGGATTATTCTGGGTTTTTGATGTAATGTAATAAGTGAATGTGTTATTTCCATTGTTTCGTTATTTTCTTGCTCTGAATAGATGTTTTTGGTATAAATTTGCAGATTTACATCAGAAGCAGAAAGTGCAGAAGCTCATCAGCGCTGCGAAGGTACCCTCTCATTCGGATCGACTCGTGGGACTAGCGTCAGGTTTTGTTTGATTGTTGAGGTGTGAATGTTGATGTCTTTCCTACAGATGTGTGCAGACCTGAAGGCCATGGAGGAGGATAAGGACAGGGTGTTTGCCAAACTTTCAGATGAAGTTAAAGCTAAAGAAGATCTACGAGGTATAGAATGTACTTCTGTGGCCAGAGGGGGGCAGCACTGTTCAAAAATTGGGAATCGCTGGTCAAATGAAGCGTATTAACCATTAAACTGCTGTCAGACAACAAACACGTCTTTATTCACAGTGGCAAGTTCTTTTAGAAAAACAAACTCTAACTCACTTTAGCAAAATCATAATATTAAAAGCTATTTTGGAGCATTATTATTGATGTGTTGATCTTGAATATTTCAGACGATGGGCTTCGGAAGAAAGGGGAGCTAGATTTTAAAGACAATATACACATTAGTGTTCAGACAGTGTTTATTAGTCTATTTATTTATTTAGTGCTGAGCACGTTCTCCTCCCAGTGCTGGGATCCTGGGTTCAAGTCCCATCTGGGTGTGGTTTCCATATTCTCCCTGTGTCTGTGTGGGTATCCTCCGGGGTTTCCATGTTCTCCCTGTGTCTGTGTGGGTATCCTCCAGGGTTTCCATGTTCTCTCTGTGTCTGTGTGGGTATCCTCCGGGGTTTCCATGTTCTCCCTGTGTCTGTGTGGGTTTCCTCCAGGGTTTCCATGTTCTCCCTGTGTCTGTGTGGGTTTCCTCTGGGGTTTCCATGTTCTCCCTGTGTCTGTGTGGGTATGATCCAGGGTTTCCATGTTCTCTCTGTGTCTGTGTGGGTATCCTCTGGGGTTTCCATGTTCTCCCTGTGTCTGTGTGGGTATCCTCCAGGGTTTCTGCTTTCCTCCCACAGTCCAGACACATGGAGGTTAGGTGAATTGGTTTCTCTAATGACAGTCATGGTGTGTGAGTGAATCAGTGAGTGCCCAGATATTGGCGCTCTGTCCTGGGTGAAACCCTAGTACTCGATGCAGTCCTCCAGGTGCCAGAGGTGGCCGTTCCTGGTCGAGAGAACACCGTGCGTGTTTGGCTGCCGCTAGGGCTGCGCCGTATCGTATCGTTCCCAAAAATATCGTCATAATTTTTAAAACGATTTTAAAAAGTCAGTTGTGATGTCGTGATATTCTAAGGTGTTTACCTAACGACGTGCTGCGATTAGCTTTCCATGCGGCGTACGTTCTTTACACGAGTCGTTTTTGAGGACAGTGAAGTACAGTGGAAAGTGGCTCTGAATGATTGAAATTACTTTAGTATTAAAAAATAAAACCTTTAATAAATAAAGCCATCTAATACTTTTAATATATATATATATATTATATTTATTATATTGAATAGAATGAATATAACATTTTGTGTTTCAATGGGGTTTTCTTGAAATAAGTGTTTTTCATTGTTTTGTCATTTCGCCAAGGGTTAATCGTTATTGTGAAAATACCCTACAATATTGTTATATTAGTTTAGGGCCATATCGCCCACCCCTAGCTGCCGCTCCTTGTGTGTGTGTGTTTTTTAAACTCTTATGTTGTACAGAACGAACATGGGTGTTATAATCACTGAATGTATTTATCTGCAGCACTGTTGTTGCCTCCAAACTTTTGAAGGTTGACACCAAATGTCTTGGCCGTAGAGTCTGTGTGGTCATGTGTAAAGGTTTATGCGGTGCTTGGCTTTTAGAGGCATGAGATTTGTTCATCTGAACATCGCTTGATTCTTGATCCATGAGTGTTGTTGTGGAGGACTGAGCTGAGATTTTCACTGTCTTTGCTGGTTTTTGTTCATTATTCAGAGGGGATTGAGCAGCTGGAGATGGAGAAGGAGTCTCTGGACACGGAGAGCAGCTTCTACTCAGGAGAAATACAGAAACTGCAGCAGAAACTACAGATTATGACTGAGATGTACCAGGAGAATGAGCTCAAACTGCACAGGTCCCCACAAGCAGTCATTTTTACAGTGCCTTTTTGAATTATGAATTTTACATTCAACTGAATTGTGTACATTTCCTGAGTTATTCATTTTTGGGAGTAGTCTTCTGCTAGAAAATCCCTGAAAATACTGAGAAAACACTGTACTTTCCCCCAGACACATGAAAGCAGCAGCCCACACACAGATATGTTCACGTTTTCATTGACCAATTGGAGCTAAGATAACGTTATAGGAAAAAAAAATAAATGTGTTATATTTTTGCCAAAACTTTGCTTTAATATTGTTTTGACTGTGGATGACTGAGAGGATATTAAAGTTGAGCTGAGAGCTTTTTTGTGTTCAGGATGTTGACAGTGGAGGAGAGAGAACGCTCTCAGAAAGAAGAGAAGCTTAGTAAAGCTGGAAAAAAGATCAGTCTGGCAGCTGAGGAGTTAAATACCTACAGGTAAAGTATCCAGTCTTATCATATAAACCACTTTCAGTAAACTCAAATTTTCAGGGTTGTTGCATGAACCCTGAGTTTCTAGCTGATTTCCTTCTAGGTTACATTTCTCATAAAGTAGCCTGTTACAGTGGACTGTTCGTAACTACACTAGCTGGCAGCTGGCAGAATCCAAACTGCGTTCTGCTTTCCTCAGTTCGTTTTATTTCATTTCATTTATTTTTGGAGGAGTAAATATACTTTCCCACTGCACAGGAACTTGCTGTCTCTAAATGTGCCTGTTGAAAAACTGTATGTTGGAGTAAACGGCTGTAACTGTTGTGTTTCAGTGCTGTAACTGTATGTAGGAGTAAACGGCTGTAGCTGGTGTGAGTCAGTATTTCGGTGGTGTAACTGTATGTAGGAGTAAACGGCTGTAGCTGTTGTGAGTCGGTATTTCGGTGGTGTAACTGTATGTAGGAGTAAACGGCTGTAGCTGGTGTGTGTCAGTATTTCGGTGCTGTAACTGTATGTAGGAGTAAACGGCTGTAGCTGGTGTGAGTCAGTATTTCGGTGGTGTAACTGTATGTAGGAGTAAACGGCTGTAGCTGGTGTGAGTCAGTATTTCGGTGGTGTAACTGTATGTAGGAGTAAACGGCTGTAGCTGGTGTGAGTCAGTATTTCGGTGGTGTAACTGTATGTAGGAGTAAATGGCTGTAGCTGGTGTGTGTCAGTATTTCGGTGCTGTAACTGTATGTAGGAGTAAATGGCTGTAGCTGGTGTGCGTCAGTATTTCGGTGCTTAAACTGTATGTAGGAGTAAATGGCTGTAGCTGGTGTGTGTCAGTATTTCGGTGCTGTAACTGTATGTAGGAGTAAATGGCTGTAGCTGGTGTGTGTCAGTATTTCGGTGCTGTAACTGTATGTAGGAGTAAACGGCTGTAGCTGGCGTGTCAGTATTTCGGTGGTGTAACTGTATGTAGGAGTAAATGGCTGTAGCTGGTGTGTGTCAGTATTTCGGTGCTGTAACTGTATGTAGGAGTAAACGGCTGTAGCTGGCGTGTCAGTATTTCGGTGCTGTAACTGTATGTAGGAGTAAACGGCTGTAGCTGGCGTGTCAGTATTTCGGTGCTGTAACTGTATGTAGGAGTAAATGGCTGTAGCTGGTGTGTGTCAGTATTTCGGTGCTGTAACTGTATGTAGGAGTAAATGGCTGTAGCTGGTGTGTGTCAGTATTTCGGTGCTTAAACTGTATGTAGGAGTAAATGGCTGTAGCTGGTGTGTGTCAGTATTTCGGTGCTGTAACTGTATGTAGGAGTAAATGGCTGTAGCTGGTGTGTGTCAGTATTTCGGTGCTGTAACTGTATGTAGGAGTAAATGGCTGTAGCTGGTGTGTGTCAGTATTTCGGTGCTGTAACTGTATGTAGGAGTAAATGGCTGTAGCTGGTGTGTGTCAGTATTTCGGTGCTGTAACTGTATGTAGGAGTAAATGGCTGTAGCTGGTGTGTGTCAGTATTTCGGTGCTGTAACTGTATGTAGGAGTAAACGGCTGTAGCTGGCGTGTCAGTATTTCGGTGCTGTAACTGTATGTAGGAGTAAACGGCTGTAGCTGGCGTGTCAGTATTTCGGTGCTGTAACTGTATGTAGGAGTAAATGGCTGTAGCTGGTGTGTGTCAGTATTTCGGTGCTGTAACTGTATGTAGGAGTAAATGGCTGTAGCTGGTGTGTGTCAGTATTTCGGTGCTTAAACTGTATGTAGGAGTAAATGGCTGTAGCTGGTGTGTGTCAGTATTTCGGTGCTGTAACTGTATGTAGGAGTAAATGGCTGTAGCTGGTGTGTGTCAGTATTTCGGTGCTGTAACTGTATGTAGGAGTAAATGGCTGTAGCTGGTGTGTGTCAGTATTTCGGTGCTGTAACTGTATGTAGGAGTAAATGGCTGTAGCTGGTGTGTGTCAGTATTTCGGTGCTGTAACTGTATGTAGGAGTAAATGGCTGTAGCTGGCGTGGGTCAGTGCCAAACCATGAACCTGGAGATTCTGGAAGAAATTATAAAATCTGGAGGAATCTTTGACCTCAAAAATAAGAACCCTCTTGCAGACTGATTTATTTTAATATGTTCATATTTCCTACCTTTTCTGCTGTTTCTCAGACAAAGAGCTAAAGAACTGGAGGAGGAGCTGGAGAGAACCAACCAGGCCTACAAGAACCAGGTGGGCTTTAACTGTCTTTAGCCCTGCTGCTTTTTTTAAAACGGGAATGTCAGTAGAATATGACGTTGTATTGTTATTGAAGTCTCTTTCCTGAATACAGGGTGTGTGTGCTGTACATTAAAACTGAATTAAACAGTAGCTGATAGTGCTGTGTATTTGTTTACTAATTTATTTTGACCTGCATTGAATTTAAAACAATAATATCTTACCACAGGAGATGAAGTTCATGTGCGTTTTTGCCGTAAAATGTTTCTTTACTATTTCTTTCAGGTTGCTTCCCATGAGAAAAAGGCTCATGATAACTGGGTGAGTGGAGACCATCGCCATCGTCACATCTCACTCTGCAGAGTCTCAGAAATATTCACGGCAGGATATTCTGTGTGATTCTGTTTATATTTTGTCGTAGTTGGCGGCGAGAGCTGCAGATCGAGACCTCGCTGATCTGAAGAGAGAAAACACTTTGCTCCGACAGAGGTGAGGAGAACTGGAGATCGACTCAGAGCCCATTCAAACATGTTACTTATTAAAGGAGCAGTCAGTGATTTTTATTCATTTTAAGGCTTTTCATAGTCTTCCACATTTAACACATACACACACACACACACACACTAGTGCACTAGGGGATGTGAACACACACCCATAGCGCCAGGGAGCAGGTGTGGGTTCGGTGCCTTGCTCAAGGGCCCCTCAGCTGTGGATGGAGGAGGAGGACAGTGCTGTTCCTTCACTCCCACTGCCCCCAGTTTTCCTGCTGCTCGTGGGAATCAAACCAACGACCTTTCAGTCCTGAGCCCTCTTCTTTAACCACAGACAGCACTGTGCAGAGGTGTTAGACCCCAGAGATGAGATTTAAAAAGCTATTTATCTGAGCAGTAAGTGTTTATTTTAAAACAAAGAAACAACAAATACCCCCCACCATTAGAATAAACCCAGTCACATTCCTCCAGTGTGATCCTCTGTGTTTAACGTTGTCCAAGTCTCTCCTCGTGGAGTGTGTATTATTTGAGGTGATCCTCCAGGGCCTAGTTTTAGTGGTGAATTAATAATGATTTTAAATAATGTGCTGTGGATTTAACAAATTCATGTAAATCAAGGAGAATCTGAACAAAACGCTGTTCTTCAAACTCACTCTCACCTACTGCTTTATAGAGAAACATTATCTTATGTTTCTGATGTGTTTTATATCATTATTTGTTTGTGTTTACTGTGATTATATACAGCTTTACACCAGCCCCACACTCACTGACAGGCTTTAGTTTAAACATAGATCACTATCTTAGTGCTGTACTTCTTTTAAAGATGGCTACCCCCATTTGGGGGACCCACTCTGTGGAGCATAGCTTTATCTCCTGCTGGGTTTACTTTATTGGACGATATCTAAACATACGAAACAGTCATTTAAATATTTAGCTTTATTTTAAATGGAACTAATAAACTGTAAGTGAAATAAAAGTTGTTTCTCTGTAAACAATATTTTCCATCAAAATTAATTCAACACATGAATCATCCCCAACAACGTCTAGAGTTCATTTAATTTATTGCAGTTGTGGAATAGAAGACTCTGCTTGTGATTATTATTTATTTGTGTGTGTGTGTGTGTGTGTAGACTGACTGATTACCAGTTTAAGCTGGAGCTGATGGAGAAGGAGCCGTACCCCCGAGAGTCTTTGGTCAGGCCGGTGTTCAGAGGTCAGAGGAACTGATGTTATTTTAGTTTTCTGTTTGATCTTCTATTTAGGGCAGATTCCTCAAGTAAAAAGAACATTGTTCCACATTATCATCTCAACACTGAGAGTGTGTCTTCAGCAGGAAGTCACAGCATTTCTCAAAATTAACTGTTTTTTCTTTCTTTAAGTTTTAAAGTGGGAAATTTTATTTCAGTAACAAAGGTTTTCTGTAAAATGTTTACCCCCTCACTCTTTAAAGGTGCAGCAGGGGTCTTAATTAAATTCCAGTGCAGTGCCTTATGGGTTCATCATATTACCTTCTCAAGGAGGAGGAGGAGGAGGAGTGAATATCTCTTTGCTTTTTCTTAATGCTCCAGGTGAGAGATCTCCGTTTGGACCTTCGCCGCTCGGACGGCCGTCCTCAGAGACCCGAGCTTTCTTGTCCCCTCCTACGCTGATGGACGGACCCCCACGAATCTCCCCACAGTTTCCCATGGTGCCCGGCGGCAGAGGTGATACAGAAAGTGATGCTGAAAGCGTGTCTGTGTGTAGGGCTGGGCAGTGTGATTATAATAACATCTGGTCTGAATAACTGACAGTCGTAGCTGGGGTTTCTGAGGTCTGACTCTTACACTGCCAATTAAACTCGGGCCACATTATCCCTTCTCTTGTAGCTCCCCCTGCTGGTGTACAGTTACAGACAGGAGAACATGAATGAATGTTTAATCGTTAAAGTGCATTTCAGCCAATAAGACGTACACAAACACACATAATTCCTCAGCAGGCACCGAGCAAAACTCCACTGAGTGCAGCGTAGAGCTCCCAGGCTTGTGATAACACAACACAGACGAAGCAAATTCCAGGAGAAACATTCGCCCTAGACGCCTCCACTACCATCATTAGAAACTCACAGATCCACAGCTGTGGTGGAGAAGCTCAGAAGACGATGGTGAAAATTCTGATCAAAACAAATAAGAAATCAACAAGCAGCACAAAAACATAGATACAAATGGCACTTTTCCATCCGTACTCCTGCTCCTAGAACCGGGTTCTTGTTTAGTGGCTGTTCTCTCGTGGTTCAGAGCGAGTCGAGTAGGGACTAAACCGTGGCGTGTAAACCTTGCAGAGCGCTGATCGTCCAGAGAGAGTCGTCACTCTACGCCACGCAACGCAGACGACCAGCACCAACTCTCCATCTGTAAAATCTCCAGCTGCAGCAGAGATCACGTTTGTTTTTATCCGACTCACGACGGCAGCTCGTAAAATGACGCCGTGGTCTTTTGAAGAGGTTCAAACGCTCCTTGGATCGGTGGCCGACGAAAGAATCCAGCGAGAGCTGGACGCTGCAACAAGGAAGGAACAAACTCTACTGATCTGTCTGAACTGATGACGGAGCTGTGTTCAGTCCCAAACAACAACAACACACCAATACACCATGAGTAAACACCGCTTAACGTTACCACCGCCGTTGTTGTGGTTTCCGAACACCGGGTACGTTTCAGGGGGCAGCTGTGGGAGTGGAAAACCAACCAGGGACCAATCAGAGAGTAGAGTCCAGTAGAGAGTCAATGCTGTGCTGAATGGACAACAGTGGTTCTTTGGTCAGAATCTTACTGATGACGATGAGGATGAAGTGTAATGGCACAGCCTTCTACAGATGACAGTTGGGTTCATTGCTGTGGGTATAAACCATATTCTACCAATAATAGTCTTTCCACTGACCCCTAGTGGCCTGTTATACACACATCTATGATTGGATAAGACTGTTTGCCAAATGGCAGAAATGAATGCAAAATCTGTAACTGAACCCCTGCACGGTGGAGCTGGAAGGGGGTGGAGCTGGAAGGGGGTGGGGCTCATAAAGTGGCCCCTGAGTGGAAGCAAAGGTGGAGTATTTATAAATTTACAGATACCGCTGTTGATGAAGCCCTGATGGTTCTGAAGTCGTGTTGCCCACCTCTACCTGCTCATTGTCTGCATTACACCTCACAGCTGTAGCTTCATGAGGAATGTTAGCTTTGTAGCGCTAAATAATGCAGCCAAAAATTTAAATGTGTAGCTGCATCACTTCATTTTTCATTAACTCATTAAACTCATTCAGCTCTCTCTCTCTGTCTCTCTCCTTCTCTCTGTCTCTCTCTGTCTCTCCCTCTCTCTCTCTCTACTCCAACACTGTCATCCTCCACTCAACGCCAACATTACTGCATGGACTTCTGTCCTTTATCTTTCTCTCCTTTTCCTTCCTGCGCTGTCCCCTTTCTGTACTCTTTCTCTACATCCGTCTCTTTCTGGTCTCTCTCTCTTTTTCCTTTTACTTCCTGTGCTGTCCCCTTCTTTCTACACTCTTTCTCTACATCTCTCTCTCTCTCTCTCTCTCCTTTTCCTTTTACTTCCTGTGCGTCCCCTTCTTTCTGCACTCTTTCTCTACATCTGTCTGTCTCTCTCTCTCTCTCTCTCTCTCTCAGTGTCCCGTGGTGTGGTGGAGCCCCCTGCTGGTGGTGTAGAGAGTGATAGGAGCGGTGCTCTCTCAGACAGTGGCTCGGTTTCTCCGAGCTGGGAGAGAGAGCGCAGGGGTTTCGGGGTGTCCCCAGGTACAGTGCCCTGCCCCGGCATCCACACACATCGGGGCCTTTAAAACTAAAAGAAAACAGGATTCTAAAAGATCAGCTAATCTAAATTTAAGAGGGGCAAAGTTAAGCTTCTGTAAAAACATGCGGTGGATTTCGGAGCGTATTAGAAAGGTGCTACAATAAAAACACAAACACACGTGGAACAAAGTGCTTAACAGAGGTTTAATAGCCACTGGGAAACGTTGGGGAGAATGTAGTCGGAGCAGTGCTGTTCCAGAATGAATTGTTGTAATAAGGTGATCCTCAGATAAATCTACTCCGTGAAATGGACAGCAGCACAACCCCCCGGTACAAAGTGTTCTTCCGCGTATTCTGTATGATTTTATAGATCTGCAGATTCAGCTGGTTGTTTGTTGTCGTTCAGAAAAGCGCATCCAGTGCCTGCTGTAAAATCCTAATCTTGAGGCTGCTGTGTGTGCTCACGTTCCCCAGAGCTGTGCGGAGGTGGTTTAATTTCACGTACGAAACTGACCGAATGAATCGTAGCCCTGTTTTAGCACGTTGGACTGTTTTAGGCTTCGTACAAGGACTTTTGTGTTGAAGAGCCTGAATACAGGTGGAGTGTGAAGGCTGAAAATGGGTGGAGTTGTGTTGTCTTTATTACATTTAAAAAATAATAAAAAAATCTGAAACTCAAAATAAAAACGCTAATACCTACCCAACAAACGAATATCTAAATAGCTGAATATTCAGGGTTAGCTCTACACATTTCCACCAGAGAAGGCACCAGCATGCCACATTAACGTAGTCCAGTCTGAAAAATAAACTGAAGTACAAAGGAACATTGTGTTATAACAAAGGTTTTATTAGAATTAGAATCTCTTTATTGGCCACGGTGCTTTTCTCCACATTTAACTCAGTGTTTGCAGTGAAACACACTAGTGAACACTAGGGGGCGGTGAGCACACATGCCCGGAGTGGGCAGCCCTAGCCTCAGCTCCCGGGGAGCAGTTGGGGGTTAGGTGCCTTGTTTAATGGCACTTCAGTCATGACCTGCTGGCTCTGGGGAACGACCCGGAAACCTTCGGGTCACAGGCCCAGTTCCCTACCCACTGCCCCATGTGAACCCAATAAAAAATATAAGGACTTCAAAGAAGTGAAAAAGTCTGAGTGCACATATTTGTCCATTACAGCGTGTGCGTAGTCACTGTAGACAAATATGAAATGGAACGGATTGCTGTGGAGCAGCTGCACATGTTCCTAGAGGAGAATAAAGCCCATTCAGGAGAAACGCTGGACGAGCAGATGGCCACAAACCACTGTTAGCGCTGTAACTTGGCGAGGTCATGTAAAGGTCAGTCAGAAACGCTGACTCAGGCGGCCGAATCTTTGAACAGTGACTCGTTTGTTCGAGTCTTTTCTTCTCTTTTGGTCGAGGCTTTGTCTCACTGCCCCCTGCTGCTGTGGGCCGCAGCTACAAACGAGTCATTGAGGAGAAACCCAGACTCATCACAGGGGCACAATCGGAGTCCAGGGGTCTCTGTCCTCTTCTGTTCCTGTTCAACGGACCAAGGGTTTGGGAAAGCCAGGGACGTTAGGTGTGGCACCAGGGAGCGTGTGATGATGGTGATGATGATGATGATGATGGTTATAAGGAGCTTAAAAACTCTGGCAACACCTCAGAAGGTCAATCAATTATAATATTGTTAAATAGATTTGCCAAAGGTGCCAAACCTCATCTAAAAAATAGATGATAAAAATAGACGTCTGCAGTTTTGTTGAGGATTAATCTGTTATCGAGTCCTGACTGTTGTGGCTGCTGTTGGGTGTTCGGCCCGATTCATCCACTTTGAACTGGGATTTTATGGAAGATGACGGAGTGAGAATGTTAACTTACATCAAAATCTGTTAACGTTTCTGAGAAACTCTCGAAGTCAGAAGTCACCCAAACAGCTCAACCTTGTTTTTGTAAAACACACATCAGCTAAATATCACTCAAATAACTTTCAGCTGTTGAGCAGTGCCTCACGGACGAGTGGATGTGTGTTAGGACGCTGTGTGACTGTCAGCGTGAAAAAAGACACTCCTCCTGTAGCTGAATGCTGTGCTCATTCTTTTTAGACGTTGCATTCAGAAGCTGACCACTGTGGAACTCCGTTTTAGTGACTGGGATCATCAGAAGTATGGAGTCTGACTTGAGATCAGTCTCTAATTTACAACACGACGTCTAAATAAATAAGTCCTGTAATTTATGCGAGCATCCGAAATCAACACCTACTACAGTGGTGAAATATAGTTCACTGTTATAGTACATAAGTTATAATTTTTCTCTCTGTGTCTGTGTGGGTTTCCTCCGGGTGACTGTCTGTGAGGAGTGTGGTGTATTCTCCCTGTGTCTGTGTGGGTTTCCTCCGGGTGACTGTCTGTGAGGAGTGTGGTGTGTTCTCCCTGTGTCTGTGTGGGTTTCCTCCGGGTGACTGTCTGTGAGGAGTGTGGTGTGTTCTCTCTGTGTCTGTGTGGGTTTCCTCCGGGTGACTGTCTGTGAGGAGTGTGGTGTATTCTCCCTGTGTCTGTGTGGGTTTCCTCCGGGTGACTGTCTGTGAGGAGTGTGGTGTATTCTCCCTGTGTCTGTGTGGGTATCCTCCGGGTGACTGTCTGTGAGGAGTGTGGTGTATTCTCCCTGTGTCTGTGTGGGTTTCCTCCGGGTGACTGTCTGTGAGGAGTGTGGTGTATTCTCCCTGTGTCTGTGTGGGTTTCCTCCGGGTGACTGTCTGTGAGGAGTGTGGTGTGTTCTCTCTGTGTCTGTGTGGGTTTCCTCCGGGTGCTCCGGTTTCCTCCCACTCTCCAAAAACACACGTTGGTAGGTGGATTGGAGACTCAAAAGTGTCCGTAGGTGTGAGGACCCACCGCCGCCCTGAACTGGATAAAGGTTACAGACAGTGAATGATTTTAAATTCTTTGTATTGAGAAATCATTGCAGTTTGTCCTTAATGGGGTAAAGATGGCAGGAGGCATCACTGTATTCTTTCATCATCATCATCATCATCATCCCCATCATCATCTTCCTCACTGTAGTGGTGGTATAAACAGGAGCTTGGCTGTAGGTGCGTGTGGTTGTGCTCATGTCACTAAAGCTGTGCTGTTATTGCTTTGATTTGTATTCCCGTGTTTACAGGGCCCTGATATTTTAACTGTTATTAAATTGTAAATATTTCTTTGTGTAAAAGGTGGTCCTCCTCCAGATGCAGGTATTCCTTACAGGAGGCCCCCGCCCGGGCCCTTCCCCCTCGGACCCCCGGCCTCTCGGCCTCTCCCTCCAGACACTTACTATGGAGATAAATCAGGTGAGGTGTTTATGTGATAGACTGGTAAAATATAAAGTAGTATTTAAGTATATGTCTTTACATAGGTGTAATTATCATAATAACACTTCATTTACACATTTAATTAACGTTTTTACTCATTTATTCAGTCGTCATGTCACACACACACACTGTACAGTTCACACTGTTATGTATTTCTCTCATTTCTATCCCTGAGCGTCCTGTGAAGTGCAGTAACCCGTGTCTCCTGATGTGCTCCGTTCAGAGCTGGACTCTGGGGGTTGTTCAATGTTGCCGTGTTTTGACAGAGTTCACCGAGGCGTGAATGGACCTCTTTCTCCGTCTCTGAAAGAATGAATTAGAAAAGAAAACAGCCGAGAAGGAGCTGGAGCCGGACCCGAATTCTTACGCCTTGTTTTTCTGCTCTTTCCTCTTTCTCTTCTGCAGACGTGTTGTCTCAGGGGAACACCTCAGGGCTCGCGGAGAACGAGGGCAGAGAAGTGAGTGGACGTCATACATTTCACAGAGACGTTTTCATTTGTTTCCTCTTTATCTGTATTAACAGCACATTTTATGAAAAGCCCCTGATAAACCATGTCCAGTCTGGGTCTGAAGGCCTCTCGCTCACGTCGGTTTTAATAATGCGTTGTTATCAACTGAAACACTATAGTTTTGTTTATTGTTTAAAGGGGAAAGCTGAAGTAGACGGAGAGACAGACGAGTCTCTTGACTGTTTATCTCTGAAAAAAGGATTGGTTTTGAGTGTCAAACAAATAGCGTGATTTTAAAATAAAGCTCCGAACACCAGGATTAACAGAAAAACAGAACGTTTCTGTCATTTAAGATCAACGCTTACCTGCTGGACACCATCCTCAGAAACTCAGTGTTGGCTGCTGGGGGGCGGGGGGCTTCGCTTCACCTGGGACACACAACACGACTGTACCAGGGCCGTTCAAACGTTTACAAACTGTGTATTACCTCTGTCCCCAGAGTCTCCAGTCGATGACGGGGGATGTGAGAGCACCTCCTGAGATGGATATGAGGATGGGCCCTCCTCCTGCAGGACCCCCTATGGGACTGCCCCCTCCGCTGGACCCCAGAGACCCCCATTTCCCCAGGAGACTCCCGTACGGACCCCCAGACTTTTATCCCCTCCGCGGACCTGCTGGATCCCCTCTCAGTGAGTCAGCACTGACCACTACATAAACATCTGGAACACGTTTACAACAGCTGTTACATGCTTTTAATAGATGAGGAAAGATGAAGAGATAGTAAATGGTCTTTTTCACGGAGATGGATGGATGGATGGATGCTAGGGAGACAGATGGAGCTATGTTCTAGTGTCTAGTGATTCAGTTAGAACTGATTTAGTTTTCCGTGTTAAATATGTTCCTGTTTCTGTGCAGTGAGAGGACCACATCCTCCAGGAATGTTCCCCAGACCCCCGCTACCTCACCCCATGGCCTATCCAGCCATGAGACCCCCACCAGATGCATTTTTACACGGACCCCCTCTTAGACCACCACCAGCGGACAGTTTTCATCCCGGACCCCCGCCTAGACCCTCGCCCCCTGGCAGCGAACAGCCTCCAGAACAGCCCCCATCTCCACACCAAAACATCTGAGTCACAGGGGGTCGTCTTCATGACACACAACATGATGATGATGATGATGATGATGAAGAATAGTGGACGTGTCCTTCACAGCGTCCTACGTTTCCCTCTCCACCAGGACTGGGTTTAAACACCGTCACCTTCCCAAACGATGGTCAGATATCAGCCCCCCCTGGATACCCCCACCCCCCCTCACCTCGGTTTACTTTCTGTGAGGCGCTTTTGGAGGAGGACGTCTGGTTCCTTTTACCTCCACTGCCCACTGCTCTGATTAAAGCATGAATCTTATTGAAATGAAGCTCGTTGGACTAAGTGTTTACAGAGCCATATGTGGGTGTTGTTAATGAAAGCCTTATGTAGAGGGTGATGTCGCCTTATGAACGATAATCTCTCCCTCTGGTCATTTGCCAAAAACGGGTTTGTGAACCCCTGGCACATTGTGTTTTCATGTGTTTGTCATATTGCCCAGGTCTGAATGCTCTGTGTGTGTGTGTGTGTGTGTGTGTTTCCTGTTTTACCCAAGGTCTGTTTCTCTGAAATGCAACC
The DNA here is from genome assembly GCF_029633855.1 of Hoplias malabaricus. Taxonomy (NCBI): domain Eukaryota; kingdom Metazoa; phylum Chordata; class Actinopteri; order Characiformes; family Erythrinidae; genus Hoplias; species Hoplias malabaricus. Next base: position 89,349,134 of record NC_089800.1, read on the forward strand.
ACTGGAGTCATGTGACAGACTCTTTTCCTGCTGCTCTCTGCACAGAAGCTGGTTTTATACAAAGAGGAAGAGAGTCGGTGGTGTTGGTGCGACGCGGCGCTCTGGCCTTGTGCTGTGCTGAAAGTGACTGTGTGCTGTTAAAAATATATATATTTAAAAAAAAAAAAGGCCAACATCTAGATTTCTCAGTCTGAGTTTTTAAAATGATTGAGATTCAGCCTATTTCTAGATGTGTTTTAAGTGATTTTTATTCAGTAAATTTGTTCCTTTGGCAGAAGAATGGACGTGTTTCCAGAAATAATATTTAAAGATGCAGTTTTTCTGAAGGTTAAGTCACTTATAACATATTAAAGTATTTAAAAATAGGTGAAACAGTCTTGAAATGATTAATGTTAAGTATATTGTCTAGATTTAACAAGTTTTCATTTAGTAAGATGTCATTATTTTGATGTGTAGATAAACATCTGAATGTGTCTTAAGTGAATGAGGAGTTGAGTAGTATTTAATATAATGCTATTTTTAAAATAATAATGAGGATAAATATTTGAAGGAGGCTGGTGAGGTGTAAATACTGGATTAGTGTCAATACTTTTATTGTGAATATAGAGATGTGTATATACACAGACCTTAGTAAACATCACTCACTTTAACACATTACAATGAAAGAAATGAGCAGAAATGTGACTCTGCAGAGCCATTCCTGGGTTTGAATCTCTCAAACGTGTAGTTTTTACAGAAGGAAACAAACATCTCAATTTGTAATGGACGTTAATGGAATGAAATTTATTTCTGAGTAGTTTTGGATCATTTGTAGGATCAAACTACAAGGTTTGAGACTATATAGTTCCTAGTGTATGCCTTACAGCAGACTGTTCAGAAAAAGGATGTAAATGCTGATAATTAATAAAATAAATATCAATTATTGCCAAAAGTACAGTCTATTTGACTCAAGTTACTATGCTACATTTGTGTTAAATGCCACAGGATTTAAGCAAACTGCAGCTAATATAAACACAGTAACAGACGTCTTAGTTGCTGTCGTTTCAGGTAAGCTTTTCAAGTTAAAATGATAGACACAATTATCGAGCCAGAACTAGATATCAGTCTTTCCCCTAACTCCGGCCACTGCCATATATGGTGTAATTCCGCTCTCTCTCTCTCTTCGCCACTCGCATTGGGTAAAACAATAAAACATAAGATCAAGCCTTAGTAGGGCATTTAAACATCAGTCTTGCAAGAAATCACACATCTAAACAATATTTAAGTGTCTCTAACAGTGTTGTAACTCTTTGTGTGTAAAACTGCATGTAGAACACAACACATTTCCATTTCGCGACAGATATTTCCCTCAGTGTAAAAGTTAGCTTAACGGTTAGCCTCCTTTTCTCTGAGGGGAAAATCTCCCGCCATTTTAACCCTTACATGTAGAGTACGGATACCAACACAGGACAAACGTCATCTCATTGTGAACCTCTCAAAACCACTGAATGTGGTAGTAACGGTGTCGTTTGACTGTCACAAGCAGGGGAGGTGGCCGAAGTTAAACAAAAGCGTTTTTATCTAAAAGCATATTTTCTTTCAAAGTCAAGCAAGTCTTGGACATTAATCTACACACATATTACTCCTGAGAAATGTTGATTTGAGTGAGTAAAGTACTTCTATTTATTTACAGTTAGCTAAGATTTCCAGTACTGTAATTAAAGTGGCCGGAACTAGGGGTAAATTCGCTAAATGTCTGTAAATCATTAATAAAGCAGAGAGAATGGATAACACAACCCCACAGAAATTAGGATAAGCTAATAAGCTAAACGTGTTAGCAATCTAGCTAACGACCGTCAACCGAAATAGTACAAATCCTGTCTCTGACACTGAATATTGTTATATTTTTCTAATCATTTTTAATAACTGACTTGTACATAGCTTGGTTGTATTTAGCCCAAGTTAAAAGCTATTTTTAAATACATATCCACATATTTTACCTCACCCTTTTTAGGGGTTAAAATTTTGAAATCTTGCTTTTGAATTTTGTCATGGGAAACAATTTTGTTACTTTGTGTTTGTGGAAAAATATCCTTAAATGATGATTAGTTAAATGAGCATTTATAACTACACACTCATTGTGTGAAATCCTGTACCCTATATGCATGTATATGAATGACTAACCAGTATTTACATTATGAATGTAGTTAAACATTTTTGCTTGATTCTGCACCACTAACTCATATGATAATTACTCCTAAAGACATATTATAAGCTAACTGCACTATATGGCATGATAACTTGATATTGACACACAGTTTTAATTCTTAACGTCTAACCTTGAACAGATGTGCACTCCAGGATTGTAACACACTGACATCATAGTGTTGGGCACGGAGGCACTGATCTGTAGCTTCTGTTTGTGGCCTTGAAGTGTATTTCTAACTCCCTAAATTTTAGTCTCTCAGGAGAAGAGTGCTGAGAAGAGAGGCCCATGGTCAGCCTGGCCAGATAATGAATGTCTTCAGGGTCACAACAGGCACCTGAATATTGCACGTGAAGAGCTGAGTACTAACATGTGAAATCATGCATATTAATATACGCTAATCAGCCAGAAACGCCTCACCACCAGGCTATACGTCATCTGGGGTATAACTGTTGGAGTCAGATCATGTGAGCTTCAGAGTTTTCACTTGGGAGGGGTATCACACTGTTCTCAATGTGTAAATTCTCCTGGATCCAGTATTTTGGTAAATAAATACTTTGATTTGCTTTGAACTTCACGCGACTGGTGTCTGCGACTCTCTCGTAACGGACATGCCTCCCCCGAAGAGGGAGGGTGTATTTTGGACCTTTTTGTTATTTTCTCATAAGTTGGTAAATTTTAAATACTTTGAGAACGGTCCAAAGAACATTTTTATCTTCAATTTCTAAATAAAATCAAATGTGTTTCATTATGTTCAGTAACAGTGCTAAGGGTTTGACCTTTACTCAGCTTGGTTTCATTTAGCCCAAGGTTTTTTTTTGACGCCTGAAATGGAATACACAAATTTCTGACTGAAAATGTATAAAATTGCTGATATATTTATCACTATTAGCTTGTTGCACAAACCAAGATAAACTGTGATAAACTGCTCAGGCTGGTGCTCATTTTGAAACTGGATGATGGAAGTTGTATGATGTGTTTTAGTGAATGAACAAAAAACTAAGCAGAGGTAGATGGACATAAGGCTGAAGTAAATTACTGTGTAGCGAGTTCAAGGCCTGAACATTACAACATTTTAGGGCCACGGCGTTTAAAATAATAATATTCTGAGAATAATATCAGAATAATTTTGAGAATTATTAATGTCAGAATTGTGACTTTATTCCCCTGTAAATATGCTGTAGCCCTAAAACTAGAGTATCCCTTTATTGTCGCTAAATTGTTTTTTTTAGGTCTTAAAAGCTTGCTTAGAACTGTAGCTAACTGCTAAGTCTTTTTCTCCTCAGTTCAACGTTCCAGAAAACAATGCTAAAGTCAGAAATATTAAAGCACTGCACTTCAGTTTAAAACAAAACTACATTTGTTTTTTGATGTAAATAAAATTAGAAAAACAACACACACAGACTTCGTTAATTTTCTTGATGCTTTTATTTACCGATTAAAAGAAAATGCATTCATTCAACATTGATTCAAATCAACATTCGTCCTGGTTTATCCAACACGTCAGTTACGTTTTTAAATCGTAGGTTTTTTGTTTGTTTTTATTCCTTCTTTACGGTGGAACCTCAGATCACTTTTTCTAAATCCATAAAAATCTCTCCTCACACCTGCCGTGTTCACACCTGTGCCAGAGGACGTCCTCCTGGTTTCTGTAGATGTCGTTTACATATAAAACCCAATGCTATGTGCTCACTGGAGACAAAAGAGTAGACAGAACACACCTGCCCAAATATTTAAACATTTAAGATGGTAAAACCATTTTTGCAAAACAACAAACGCTTTATAAACTTTTATCTTTTAGTTCACTTTACTATTTTAAACTTCATGTTCATAAATAGAACCCGGACGTGTGTGTGTGTGTGTGTGTGTGTGGCATATAGAAGTACATACGCTGATTTATACACACCCCATATGCGCCAAGTTATGGTTATTAAGATATTAACGTTTTTAACTCGCCGTTTAAAGCAGCCTGGTCTTAGCACTGCTCGTGCCCTGTGATGACCGCTTCTTTTATTGCAGACTGTCCTGATTTTAAACAAATGCACAACATTCGTACCACTTAGAACTGGGGCCTGCTGGCCAGTCTCACAGAGACCATGTCTGTACCCACGGTCGCCCCGAAAACGAGTCGGCTTCCGAAGAATCAAGATCTTAAAATAATAATAATCAGAATAATATCAATAATAATAATAATAAGGCCAAGTAGAATTGCAAGGTTAAGTTCATTTCCATTGATGAGTGACAGAAAAACAAGAAGAAAAACTATTAAAAATAATACCAGAAAAAGAAAAAGTAGTAGGAGTTAAGAGCCACAGGATCGTATGCATTCCGCTTGCATAGTTTCTGACTTTGTTGTAATGCGAGCCAGCCGTAAATAAAGGGGAAAACAACAACAGTGAAAAGCGTACGGTGTCGGACCCACGGTGGACCTTTAAAGTGACTTAGATTTCATCAAAAATAATCTCATTCCGGATACCACTCATGCCAAGGGTCTGCACAAGCCCGCGTATGAAAATATCAGCCGTCGCCGTCGGAAACCGACCTTTAAAAAAACGTTCTTAACTTTGGATGGAAGTTAACGAAACAAGGTTTGGACCACGTCTTCCTGGTCCCTTCGCCACGACGTTCAGACGCGGTGTAAAATGGCAGCTGGTGTTTTTCAATCGAAGTTGAAAAGCAGGAGGAGGTTACGCTGCGACGACGTCGGTATATTTTTACACACGTTTACGTTTCCCCCCTGTTGCGGCTGGCGTGAGGTCACTGCGCAGTAAGGTAACTATGAAAGCTCTCTGAGCTTCTACAGGCCACGGTTTTATGTCTTTGTCTGTTTTCTTCTGAATTTCTGAGATTTCTCAGAGTCTCTGAGCAGCCTACTGTAGTTACAGCTGTCTCCTTTCAACCGAGAGAGAGAGAGAGAGAGAGAGAGATTTGGATTGTGAATGCATATAAACGTTTTCAAAAACGGAAAAATAATTTAAACTAAAAAAAAAAAAAAGAAAGAAAGAAAAAAGGAAAAAAAGATCAACTAAACCCCAAAAGTCAGGGATCCGACTGAGTTGTAACAATCGACTGGTCTACGCTTAAAAACATTCTCCCTTCACCGCGTCGCACTGAGAGGGAGGCACAATCAAACCCAGCGTTCGGAAGAGTTCTTCCCCTAAAGACCAGGCCTTCGCATTGATTTTTAATAAAGGATCCCACCTCGTACACCCCTCCCTCCCCAAAGCCCTGGAAAAAAGAATAAAAGAGTAAAAAAATAAAGTCATTTCATGCAGACATTTGGCCATGTTTAGTTTGTTTATCTCCCCAGTGGAATGTTCCTTACGTCTCATAGCAGCGTTAGGTCTGATAGAACCAACCTAGACTTCATCAATAGATTCAGATCTTTTTAAATTACATTCACTCTTCACAGTGAAACAGGTGCATGTTTAACATATGAGAGAGAGAGAGAGAGAGAGAGAGAGAGAGAGAGATAGAGATAGATCTACTGTTGTTGACCAGTATAAAGCCACAGCACAGCTGTGGACCCTGCAGTGGCCCAAACTCCACCTCTTTATCCCTTCGTTATCATTATGTACTGGTAGCTGTAATAAAGAGAGAGTAGAAGCAGTAAAAGTAGTACATCGAGAGCCATGGGCCCCGCCCTTCTGCCAGCATCCGGGCACTTTCTTTAAGGTGGAATCACCGAGATCTTTGGCAGCTGACACAAGACGCGCCGACAGAAGCTAAATTCCAGTGACTTGGTAAGATTTCTCAAAGAATGGTAACTTTTCATAAACCTCTGAAGAGTCCCGCCGTCGTCCTGCAGCCGCCCACACGCCCAAATAAGGGCGTGGTTCTCTATACGTGTCACTTCCTGCCACTGCGGTAAACGATGTTCAAAATGTGGCTCAATCAGGAGGAACTCAATGGTCAGAACTGTCCACAGTGGGGTGAACGGAACCAGACGCCAACCTCGAAAACCTCCAGTAAATGGTTACAAGGGACTGCTATTGATTTTAGCCCAAACCACAGCCTTATGAGCGGATCATCATCATCATCAAGTGGAGGTCAGTGGTGGAGAGCGCAGGTGGAGGATGGATAAAATGCTGGACGCCTGGTTCCATTCACAACCGCTAAAAGAAGTCCTGAGCGTCTATAAATCAACCGCTTCACACCAGAATTCTCTGTCAGTAACAGCAGTGGAATCGTGCATTAACACATAGCATCCTCCGTAACCTTCCTCCTTAATAACAGCCTCAGGATCAGAATCCGGTGAAGTCTGATTTGGAAAACAAGCTGATTTTATGACCGCAGTCTGAGAGCAGCAGGACTTCTCTCCCCATCCAGATAAGCGGCCGAGACCTGCGTCTCCTTATATGGGCGTGCCCCTCGCCGCAGCACAACTCCGCCCCTTCAGAGGTCTATGGTTCGAGGCCTGAGCTATTGGACTCCTCCACTGAACTGACGTAACCCTGAGAAAGGCTGTTTCCTGTTCACTGCTGAGAAAGTGGTACGCCACCGAAAACTCAACACACCTCCTTCTCTGACGTATGCACTTATTTTGTTTCAAAAACCTTTTTACAAAAAACACACGTGCGCAGACACATACATGAGTACACAGAGAAAACAAACCCAAATAAAGAGTAACAATAATAACAACAACAATAATAATAATATATAGGAAAATAAAAAGGAAGAAAAACAATCCACAGATGCTTTAAATACGCTATGTCTCAGTAACACCTGACAACAGCTACACTTCGACACGACTCAGTCGACCAGAGATGAACACAGACGCTGCGTGTGTGTGTGTGTGTGAGAGAGAAATGAAAGCTATTCTGGGTTTAGGCACAGCATGAACGCATTAGCAGTTTATAAACCTCAACAACCTCGCCAGACTCCCATCTCCTTCTACACACTCCTTTTACTCAACAACAGAAACAATAAACAATCTTCCAAATATAGAAACAATCTCAGTCTCATCTAGATTCTTTTTGGTGTCGTACTAAAAATAGAAATGCGACTCATTTTCAAAAGAACACATCCGTATCTCACTGTTGGCATGCATTATTTTTCTGTATCATCTTCATCGTTATTCCTTAAGCGCTAGCTTTGTTTCATGCACAAACTGCAGATCTAAGCTCCACCTAAGAGCAGCGACGCCTCACATGCGGCTTTGAACTGCCCCGAGTCCCTCGCCTCCATCTCCGACATTAAAAGGAATAGTTCAGTAATACATTATATTTGCACGTGTTCCACGTTTCACCCCATTCTTTTTAATGTAGTTCATCAGCAAAGCCATATTTGGTGTGCGGAGTCCGCTCCTTCAGGTTTGTGCTGGAGCTACGTGGCTAACGTAACCGACAGCCAATACGAGTCTAATAGTCTACGTAACCGAACGTCTTAAAGCCTCGCAGCTATGACGGAAAACTAAGAACTCACCAAAATATGTTTTTGATGATCAACTTTGCTCAAGTTAAGAGGGATAAAGTGCACATTCAGGACTATTCCTTTATGCTAACAAGCTAGCTGCTGGATTCCCCCTTTCAAATGCTAGCTTATGGAGATTTTCTTCATGTGTTGTGCCAGCTATGCATTAAAAAAGAAAAAGGAACAGGTTTTACACATAGGATATTTCATGGATACAGTTTTGTTTACTGGGTTTTGGCTTCGTGAGCTCATCTAATCAGCTAAAGACAGGATGCTAATTAGCCTTAAAAGACCAAAAACCATGAGGAACCTTTGTTAAAAACACACTTCCATCAGTCTACAACTTCACAGAGCAAGAGAAAAGAAGAGATTATCTCCAAAAGGTGGAAACTCTCACTGGGAGCGGAAAATAATAAACAGCACCACTTTTATTCTTTAAAAAGAAAAGGGCCGTAGTTGGACATTCACTTTTCTGAAGCTAATCAGGGCAACTGCAGCTTTCCTCCTAAACTACAAGCTTTAAAACGCCGCCCGGAAGATAGAAAAAGAAGCCAAGTAAAAGCATGTATCAGAGAGGGAGAGAGAGAGAGAGAAATAAAAACAGAAAACGACCTGCAGAGCACTTTCTTTTGGAAGAGCTAGTTCCCCCCCTCAATATTCTTTCTCCCAACAAAACACTAATAAAAATAAAACTACACAAAGCCCTTCAGCATCTCATCCCTGGAGCTCACAGGACAGATCCACAGCCTTCGCCGGAAGAGGGACGAAAAAGAGAAGAGATCCTGAGATATGAGGCAGGGGGCATCAACCAAATGAAATAAACGCCCTCCCTCTTCCTTAACAAATACTTTACTGATGAAATACTGCGGAGATATGGGTTTTTGCACTTGTTCTGCCCCCGAGAACAGAGGGTCGCTCATGTTTCTACACGATTCTGCACTGAAGAAATAACTGCTGGTACGGAGTAAAGCAGTTTAACAGCAACATTAACGGTGACTGATTCCGTATCGTGAAACACGAGCGCTAGTGACGCAGATAAAAGGGGTGGTGGGGGGGGGGGTTTCCAAGGCAACTGTGACTCAAGATCAAACAGATTAAAGGAATAGTTGGACCAGGCATCGCTAATGGAGCCATGAGAATGAACAGCACTCTTATTTGCATAAACCTGTTGCATCTGCAGCAGCCGCGCCACCTGAATACGACACGAGGCTGTTCAGATAAATCCTACGTCACAATCATGACATAATTAAGACTTAGCAACTCAAAAAACGGAGATGCTGCTTCGTGATGAAGACCTGACGTCTCAAAACAAAAGGGAAGAGTCAAGTACAACTTCATCTCAAACGTGACAATGACTTAGCGTTTCGTAATTCTGATCTCAAAGCACTGATTTAAGATCTCGGTCATGATAAAGGATCAGATTTCAATCTTAAGTCTCAGATATGAGCTGCTAAGTCAACCGTGAGTTTCTGAAATTGGAGCTCATTATTCTGAGATAGCTAGTAACGAGTTTGAGACAGTGCGTCATGATTACAGGCTTACCGAACAGCTCAGTATTGTTTTTCTAGCGGCAAAGCTTCCAAATCGTTTTCCAAAACCCTTCCCAGGTCTGAACGTGGAGCTACAGGATGCTAGGTGAGCGTTAACTTTGCTAATTCATTCTTAGCAGCAATAGCTTCACTTCTGATTGGACCATTCCTTTAAAGTGGAGAGTGTAGCTGATTGTTCTCATTCATCCTCGTCCTCACCTTCAAGGTCCTGGTGTTTCTGCGCCTACCTGAGACAGACTAGAGCAGACTTCAGTGAGTTAAAGCCCTGTTAGCTTAGCCCCGATATTGTGCCAATGGGCTTTTAGCATACAGGGGGCGCAAGTGCCAGTCTGAGAAGCTCAGAGTAATGGTTTCACCAGCAAAAATAAAAAATAAAAAAACCAAAACAAAGCAAAAAACTATTGTCCACTTCAGGAAAAACCAGCGGGATCTTCATCATCCCAAACAACTCTATCTTTATCATCATCAGAGTCAACAGCAACGACAACAAAACGGCAACGTCACCACCTTCATTTAACGATTTGAAACAGATGAGAAATAAGGAGGGCTACGGTGGTGTAACCAAATGTCTCTCAGCCTCCTCCCCACGGCCGGAAGACTTCATCTCCCCAAAGATCAGCGCAAAACGGAGACATTTCATTGTGGTTAAAACGTAGAGATCTGAAACTGATTTTTGTTTTGAGGTAACTCCACACCCTATAAGAGGAAACTCTGACGCAGGAGCAGACGAAGAAACAAATCTGAATATACTCTGTACAACTCTTTTAAGCTAGCTGTAAGTAGTAGTAAAAAAAAGTAAGAAAACAAAAAAGCAAAGCCCCTCTACATCATCAGCATTCACCCATCCACTCCATTAGCTACTAAACCAATACCCAGCTATACCTTCCTAATCATGTAAGCAGGATATATATAGATAGATATAAATATAGAGCTAATACTGGTTAAACACGGCACTTACGAAAAGGGTTAGATTTCACACTACACAAAGAGAAGCGATGAAAACACAAAGTAAAACAGCTGAAAGAAGCAGGAAAGCAAGAGTGTATAAAATGAGCCAGGGCCTGTTTTATGAGAGACACTCGAGCACAGGGTAAAGGTGGAGGTGAGGGGACGGGGGAAGGTAAAGTAACACATGGAGGGGAAAACAAAACCAAGGCCCTGAGGGGGTTTAAACTCCCTCGCTGAAGCTGAGCATCTCTCGGTGGAAGTGTTGCGTGGGGTCGCTCAGGATAACGCTGCTGTCCAGGCAGGGGTGCCACACACGCCCCAGCCCCAGAGACACCTCCTTCACCAGGTTGTGGACCGGGTCGCCCTCCACGAACGCGCACTGGTCCGGGTCGAAGTCGATGCTGTCCTCCGTCACCGTTAGGACTTTTAAGTTGGAGCCGCGAAGACGAGAGATGGCCACCAGGTTGTGGGACCACACCGTGTAACCTGCAGGAGAGCGTTCGCAATTCAGTTAAAGATACAACCAGTCCTTTTTCTACAATGATCCTTCTTCACGTGATGAAACAGATAGATTGGTTATTCCTGTACTAAACCTGCTTTATGTAGAGGACACCCACTCTTAGCCCTTTTAGGGTTCCAGACTAATGCTGTCCCATCGTCCTGGGGCAGATTTAAAAAAAAAAAGCACAAAGAACGAGACAAAAGGACGCTTTCAGGATGAAACAAAGTGTTTATAAAAGACATGGTTTGTGATTGGACGACTGCCGTGTCAGTCAGTGGATTACTTGCCATGGGAATCCAGGTCATAGTATTTAGCAACGTTAAGCAGGGAAACGGTACCACGCGCCTGCGAACCTGTTTTAGGGCCACTACAGGGTGGGCCATTTATATGATACACCTTAATAAAATGGGAATGGTTGGTGATATTAACTTCCTGTTTGTGGCACATTAGTATATGGGAGGGGGGGAAACTTTTCAAGATGGGTGGTGACCATGGCGGCCATTTTGGATCCAACTTTTGTTTTTTTTCAAATTGGAAGAGGGTCATGTGACACATCAAACTTACTGGGAATTTCTCAAGAAAATAAAATGCAACAGTCCAGTGGCCTTGAGGTTTCCATTGATGAAGAATGGCCCCACTATCTTTGTACCCCATATACCACACCATACCGTCAAAATGTGCAGCACCTGAAACTACGGATACTGGAAGCCTGTGCTAGCATTTCTCCTGCGGTGTTGCTATCAGTGTGTGAAGAGTGGGAGAAGAGGGTTGCATTGACAATCCAACACAATGGACAGCACTTTGAACTCATTTTATAAGTGGTCGGAAACTTGTAAATAACTCATGAAATAATAAAGTTACATTAAAATCAAGCACACCATTGTTTTTCTTGTGAAATTCCCAATAAGTTTGACGTGTCAAATGACACTCTTCCCATTGAAAAAACAAGAGTTGGATCCAAAATGGCCAAATTCAAAATGGCCGCCATGGTCACCACACATCTTAAAAAGTTTCCCCCCTCCCATATACTAATGTGCTACAAACAGGAAGTTAATATCACCAACCATTCCCATTTTATTAAGGTGTATCATATAAATGCCCACACTGTAGTTTAAAAACATAACAATAAGAGTTTGAGAGTTTAAAGCCACGGTATTAAAAATATGGACGGTACCTCAAAATGAAGGCGGTACTTATGACGTGTGTGTGCTGTGTCAAATTTCTTATTTCTAACGTCTTATTTCACTTATTTTACAACTTCTCGGTTCCTCCAGCAGCAGGCGCTGAAATTCTAACCAAAGACAGAGCGCAGCTGTCCTTTCCAAAGCGTACTCACCGTGGATGATGAGGACGGCGAGGTGGACACACCTCCAGGCGAGGAGCACCAGCGGATCCTCATTGCGGTTGAGGCTGAGGTCTGGGAACCCTCCCTCATCCCGCACCAGGACGAAGTGCGTCAGGGTCCTGTGATACTGCTGAGAGATGAGCTCCAGCACGCTGTCCGTCACCAGCGAGCTGAAACTGTCCAGATGAACGCGCTCCAGAGGAAGACTAGGCTTCAGAACCTGCAGCAGGTCCTCACTACACACATCCACAGCCATCAGGTAGACTCGCAGGTTAGCGCTGGACCGGACCAGAGCCTGGGGGGTGGGGGCACACCACACAACATTTATTATAACCATAATATCCACATTTTTATTAACATCACAATGTGTATAGTGGGCAGTAATGCAGTATCTGAGAAACCAGACAGCATTGTGGGACTCAGGAAAACAGCGAGTTTAATTGCAGTGAGACAAACCCACTCCCCTCACCCCACAGGAAACACCCCTCATTTCCAGTAGCTCACACTGGAACAGAAACACCCCCCCCCCCCCTCTTCTTCTTTTTTTTTTTTTTTTTTTTTTTTAAATTTCAGCTCATGTCAAGGCAGGGACCCCTTTTTTTTTCTTTTTTCCATTGACTCATTAAGGAATGACCACCCTCCCTTTTTAATTGGCTCACATTAAAGGAACGCTGTTCTCCCTGTGTCTGTGGGTTTCCTCCGGGTGACTGTCTGTGAGGAGTGTGGTGTGTTCTCTCTGTGTCTGCGTGGGTTTCCTCCGGGTGACTGTCTGTGAGGAGTGTGGTGTGTTCTCTCTGTGTCTGCGTGGGTTTCCTCCGGGTGACTGTCTGTGAGGAGTGTGGTGTGTTCTCCCTGTGTCTGCGTGGATTTCCTCTGGGTGACTGTCTGTGAGGAGTTGGTGTGTTCTCTCTGTGTCTGCGTGGGTTTCCTCCAGGTGACTGTCTGTGAGGAGTGTGGTGTGTTCTCTCTGTGTCTGCGTGGGTTTCCTCCGGGTGACTGTCTGTGAGGAGTGTGGTGTGTTCTCCCTGTGTCTGCGTGGGTTTCCTCCGGGTGACTGTCTGTGAGGAGTGTGGTGTGTTCTCCCTGTGTCGGCGTGGGTTTCCTCCGGGTGACTGTCTGTGAGGGGTGTGGTGTGTTCTCCCTGTGTCTGTGTGGGTTTCCTCCGGGTGACTGTCTGTGAGGAGTGTGGTGTGTTCTCCCTGTGTCTGCGTGGGTTTCCTCCGGGTGCTCCGGTTTCCTCCCACAGTCCAAAAACACACGTTGGTAGGTGGATTGGCGACCCAAAAGGGTCCGTAGGTGTGAGTGTGTGAGTGAATGTGTGCGTCTGTGTTGCCCTGTGAAGGACTGGCTCCCCCTCCAGGGTGTATTCTCAGCAGTGTTTCCGAAGCTCACTGGGAGGAGTTTGAGGCTCTGCTTCTGCGTGTTCTTCCTCTCAGTAAAAGGGATTATATTTTCTTTAACCACCACAGTTTAGTTCTCACCGTTGATTTTTTTTAAAGCTAATGTTTTACAAATGAAGAATACAAGCTGTTCAGCTTCCGTTCAGCCTGCTCAGTTGTTTGTTCTGTAACCATGACAACAGCACTCTGATTGGTCGGCTTGACATTAACACATCCGTAAAAAATAAAATTGAACAGGTTCCTATTAAAAATCTGACGCAGTGTTGCAGTCTATCAGTTTCAGACTTAATATATGGGTGTCACGTGTTTTTTCGTCTGTAAAAATTTGTTTCACCAGACTCTGTGTGAAAAGGCCTTAAGACAGGAAACCCCTTCAGTTTTATTGCTCTCTGCTTTGTTTTACTGGCCCTGAGAAAGACACGAAATTCCATCTCTTTTGTTGTGATTGGCTCACAGAAAGACCCAGTTTTCTTTTTAAATTGAGTCAAAGTAAGACAGGAACTCGTATCACAGTGCATCTACCTTCAGGTCATCCTCAGTGGCAGTGTCATGCAGGGGTTTGGCCTCCAGGGCAGCGCCGTTGAGCAGCAGAGAAAGACGGTGGAGTGGGGTGCGATCTGCAGCAGACAGCAGGCGACACATGTCAGAGGAGAAGTGGCAGAAGTCGATGGAGAGCGAGCGGAGGTGTGGGAGCCGCTGGAGCTCTGCGGCAGGAACCAGGCTCTGCAGCTGAGAGTCCAATAGACTGAGGTGCTCCAGCGTCTCAGTGCTCGGGTTCGAGAGAGATGCCAACGAGACGGGGGTCAGCAAACCCAACACAAACGAACAGGACAGCCACTTCAGCTGTCTGCTGTTAGACAAGATCTCCTCAAACAACTGCTGGATTCTGAGAGAGAGAGAGAGAGAGAGAGAGAGAGAGAGAGAGAGAGAGAGAGAGAGAAGAAAGAAAGAGCAGAGAGCAAGAGAAAGAAAGAAAAAGAAAGAAAGAAAGAAAGAAAGAGAGCAGAGAGAAACAAAGAGAGAGAGCGAGAGAGAGAAAGAAAGGAGAGAAAGAGAGCAGAGAGCAAGAGAGAGAGAAAGAGAGCAGAGAGAGAAAGAAAGAGAGCAGAGAGAAAGAAAGAGAAAGAAAGAAAGACAGAGAGAGAGAGAAAGAAAGAGAGAAGGACGTGTTAATTATGATCTGAACATTGAACATCATGGAAACAAGTAGAGATCTGAACATAGTTGACGAATCAGCTTCAGTGTGTAAAATCAAGCCCAGCCTACTAGTGCCTTATTTACATATCATTTACATAAACTGCGCGATGGAGTCATGTGATGATGTAAAAAAAATAAAAAAAATTAATAACAGATGTAAACACTGAGTTACTACAGTGGATTATGGGCTGTTTTTCAATTATAAAATAAAAGCACGGATCATGGAGGAGGAGGAGCTTGTGTTTACATCAGTGCACATGGAAAAATAACACCACCCTCTTTTAAACAGCAGCCATGGGCAGAGATTCTTAGAGTTAGTGTTAGGGTCTGCTCCTGTTCTTATTGTTATGGCTGTTATTGATGATGTTAAACTGTTGAGTTTAGAATTACAGGCTCCAACCAGATTCATCTCCCTCAGGGGTTAATAGAGTATGTTATATATCTATATCAAATCCATGCAGATGGACAATAAGAACGTGGCAGCTGAGGTGTGTGCATGTGTTGGTTTTAGCGTGAATGCTAGAGTCCATTAAAAAGATATGCTGCAGTCCCTTTCATTACGGAGCAGTACCACTGGAAACCACAGGGGGCATTGTAGCCCATAATTCAGGAGAAACTCAGCCATACCTGGATGGAGAATTATTTCCTTTTATTATACCAGTTAGTTAACTATTTAACGTCCTTACAAACCCCCAACCTTTACACTGCTGCTGTTTCCATCTTTTTGAAGTAACAACGTTACGTTATCAGCACTTCCTCCACCGTCGCCATGTTTGTTGCTGTCATCCCAGTGTTAGACTCCGAACTGCCCTCTACTGGATGTGTTGCTTAACAGCTACGTACAAAAGTGTGTGGGCAGTGACGGTTACGTCGTTCGACACGGATGTGCTGATTTACATAGGTAAAGGGATTATAAATATGAGCTTTAATGAGTGATCAGAACCTACTCTTTGATCCTCTTGCCCCCCTGGTCGATCTGGCTGAGGTATGAACTGTCCAGAATGCTGTCGTCCTGAAGGATGTAAACGTCTCCGTACAGACTCAGCCGCTGGAGATTCCTGTAGAAAAAAGCAGAAATAGAAAAGAGGAGAGGAACATGGTTATTCAGGAACACACACATTCAACTTCCTCACAGTACCTTTCTACTTAACCTGATGGTCATCAGAAAACCTGCCAATACCACACTCATGAAAACTACTGAGCTGTGCCTGGTTTCTGAAGTTGAAGAGTGAATGACACTCAGTAAAACCACAGCTGCACTGAAGAACTCACTTTAAAGGTTCTGTTTCTTAATGAAACGTCTGTGACCTGCTTTGGTCCAAACCCCACGAGCCCCACAGCAGTGTTCTCCCCCTGTGTAAACAGCCCCTGTTCAGAACGCCCACTTTCAGCACCTGTTCCTTTAAATGATAATGAGCCGCTCGCTGTTCACCCCGACCCCGAGCGCACAGCAGTGAGGAGCGAGGAGCAGAAGCTCTGGTTTTTAGCCGTTTTCACTCTGTTCTCTTTCTTCTCCGTTTTTACTCAGTGCTCTTATTTCTCCGCGCTCGTTGTGTCTGTTTTGCTGAGTTTAACCTCGTCTTTGCGCTCTCACATAAACACGGGTCCAGCGCTGTGATTGGACAGACTCAGACAAGGGGGCGGGGCCATTCTAAAGCCTCTGCAGTTGACGTCAGAAGCGGAGCAGAATCAGAACGACTCGTTTTATCCCGTGTTTTCAGAGTCAGGCAGCGCACAGTAAACTGACTGGGGGGGGGGGGGGGGGGTCTTATTTCACAGTGTGTGAAGCAGAGGGATGCCAGTGTTTCAGGATGCTCCCGTGTCTGTGTCCGTCTGGTTCTCTCCTTTTAGTCAAGCTGCTACAGACAGGGCATTAGCCACACTCTGGAAACGTACACATTCTCTGCTTTACATTCACACACACAGAACAAACTAATTCTATCCCTCGAAAACCACCGACCTGTCGAGCTCCTGCTCCACGCTCCAGTCACCACCAGTTGCCTTGGAGCTGCCCACCCCCTTCACTGACGTCTGCATGGACGCCTATCTTTTACTACTAATGCTGTTAATATGAGTAACAATAATAACATCATCATCATCGTCACATTATAATACTATGATTGTATCAGTCACAACCGCAGACCTGTGACGTAGTGCCCTTCTGTTTTTGTCAGCAATCTGTAGATTGACCAGAGGCGGGTAGGTCCCCCGTGTGAGCACTGGTTCCTCCCAGGGTTTTCTCTGTGCCGCTGTCGCCCCTGGCCTCGCTCTTCTGGGGGCTTTTACATTTCATGTTAAAACTTTTAAATCTTTACTGAAATTCTGTGAAACTACTGTGTGACAACAGTTGGAAAAAACAAAACGCTTTACAAATAAATTGGATTTGAAATAAATCTGACAGTGTGTGTGTTGGAGGGCTCCTCATTAATGTGAACATGTTCTGAACGAGGAGTTTGTCATAATACGCCCCTTTAAAACTCCCCAAATAGGCTTTAAAATCTTAGGCTACGTAAACAGACGCTGCCCGAACGGTTAAAGCCCACCTTCTAGACCACATCCACAGCTCAGAAAGTCACAGGCCTCCAGAGATTTATGGAAATAAAAACACAAAGGCTTTGAAAACACAAAACTGGACAGTGTCAACACCAGCACGGCCTCATAATAGGTTTCAAAGCTGGGGAATAAAGGGAGCGAGCTGGGAATGAGCGGACGTTTCACTGCTGGGAGTTTTCAGGAACCGTTTCCCTCTTTCTGAGCGTCACCGCTTCTCCGTGGTTCCTTTGTGAGGACGAGGGGATGAAAACACAGAAGCAGCTCCGGGTTTCTTTGCAGTTTTAACTGATCTGGATTGATTCAGGTTTAAAAATATAACTTAAATTACAATAAACACACGACCTTCATTCCGTACCTGCTGTGGTCATCAGTCTACACTCATTCTCCATTCTCTCACCTCCACTGACCACACAAGAGCAGTCTGTAGTTCTACACTTATAGACTGTAGTCACTATGTTGCTCTGCATACTTTATTACCCCCTCCCCCCCATCCCTCAGCGCTCAGGACCCCCAGCAGGTGTGATGTGGTGGTGGATCATTCTCAGCGCTGCAGTGACACTGACGTGGTGGTGGTGTGTTAGTGTGTGTTGTGCTGGTGTAGAGTGGATCAGACACAGCAGTGCTGCTGGAGTTTTTAAACCCCTCAGTGTCTGGACTGAGAACAGTCCACCGACCAAAAACATCCAGCCGACAGCGTCCTGTGTCACTGATGAAGGACTAGAGGACGAGCGACACACACTGTGCAGCGACAGATGAGCTACTGTCTCTGACTCTACATCTACAAGGTGGACCAACGAGGGAGGAGTGTCTCACAGAGTGGACAGAGAGTGGACACAGGGTTTAAAAACTCCAGCAGCACTGCTGTGTCTGATCCACTCTACACCAGCACAACACACACTAACACACCACCATCACGTCAGTGTCACTGCAGCGCTGAGAATGACCCACCACCCTGACGTCAGTGCAGGAAAATCCCTCGCTGTAGAGAGGAAATATAATAGAGTTTTTAAATGCAACTGTAGCTTTTAGCTCTGGGTAACGGTCTCTTCATTCTGAGGGAGAGGGAGAAACTCAGGTGAAGGACACGCTGTAAATTCTTTCTCCGTATCGCTCTTCCTCCACCTCCTTCTCAAAAGGACATTATCAGTCTTAATCAGAGACATTCCGACCTAGCCCCGTTCCCCTCGGCCGAGTCCTGCTGCGTGTCTCGTGTTGGTGGATGCCTCTGAAAATCTGGACACGTTTGATGAGTCAGTGGCAGGAAAGCTACAGTTTAAACAGTGATCATGAGCTCGAGATAAAATGGTGAAGGAACGCAGCTTCAGAGTCTCCTCTTCTCACAGGAACATGTGAGACTCGAGACAGAGATCTGGAGCGATTTGCTCTGAAGCTTGTTTTAAAGCCTGTGTTCCCTCATTTACATAATTAACTTCTGACTGCTGCCTCTCTGTTGTGGTGAATGTGTTCTGAACGACGCAGGAATTTTCTGCTTAAAGAGCATTTAAATCATTCCGCAGGCTTCTTCTGTTGGAATTTAGTGAGGGGGTTCTGGACTTATGTAATTCTTGTGTCATGCACTGCTGTGTGTGTGTGTGTGTGTGTGTTTTGGGGAAGGAGCGGGGGGGGGGGTGTCATAACAACAATAAAATGTCATTATTACAATACCCTCAACATCAGTCATCAGCCACGTCACATCGACATTGAGCTATTACCATCAACAATGACATCACATCATCACCATGCCGTCAACTCTATCACTTCTTCACCCATTCATCTACTCATCCCTCCGTTTACAGTCCAAAGGCCCACTTCACCCATTCATCGGTGACAGTAAAGTCAGGCGCTGTTTACTCCTGTTTTTGAGTGGTCTTGTTTGGAATGAAGAAGGCTCCGCCCCCAGTTCCTCTCAGAGCAGTTTTCCTTGTCTCATGTTCGTCTTTCGCTGGAGATTTTCCTCAGCCACCGTCCCAAGGAGCGTCTGCCCCTCTTCAGAAACCCCTCGGGGGAACGTTACGAGCTGCTGCTGAGAGTCGGATAAAAACTAATGTGAACGCTGCTGTAACTTCAGAGATTTTACAAGCGCTGAGTTTGTGCTGGAGCTCTGTGATTTCTGGTGATTGACAGGTCTCTGGCCAATCAGAGCTCTACAGGGTTTACACCTCACATTCAGTACCTACTCAGCTCGGTTGGAACCGTAAGCGAGCAGGGACTAAACAAGAACCCGGTTCCAGGACTAGGACCAGGCAGCAGAAAAGCAAATGATCAGAGACGATTGGTATAGGTTCCATGCGGTGGAAAAGCACCATTAGTGTATCACTGTGCATTAGAAATACCCAACTATGGCCTTACTGCCACTGTGCATCAAAACTGCTATGAGTTACTATGCATCACAACTGGATCACTATGATTGTGCAGTGAGTGGGGCTACTATAGAGTTAGCCTTCGTGTATCATTGTGCATTAACAGTACCCCACTTTTGTTTTGTTATGCATCATTATCACAGTGCATAATCTCCATTAAGTCACTATTACTGCTCTAAATGACGATGAGGCTCTCTCACCTGTTGTATCTCAAGTGTCGCAGCACGCGCAGCAGCTGTTCCAGGTGAGTGCTGGCCTGCAGTTTTCCGCACTCCGCACGGTCGTGCTCCGCGTCGCCACCGCACAGTTCGAGCTGCAGCTCGCGCGCGAACCCTCCGAAGCGGCGTGTGAGGAACTCCAGCCGGGCGCTCGCGCCGCCGTTGCCGCTGGTTCGCGCGCGCAGCCGCAGGCCGTTCCACAGCGCGGGGAAGAAGAGGCACTCTCGCCATCGCGCGCACACCGCCGAGGCGCGCAGCCGATCCGCGTCCGAGAGGAAGGAGAAGATGTGGACAATGAGCTCGGCGGGCAACGCCGAGGCCTCGACACCGCCGCACACGGCCATTAGAGCTCCAGAACAGCACCCTAACAGCTCTAACAGCGCTCCAGCCGCCCCCGAATCTGCCCCCGGCGCTCTATCTGCCCCCAGAGCCCCGAAAGTCGCCCCTAAATCTGCCCCCAGCAGCAAAAACAAAACAGCGCCCAGCAGCGGCCCTACCTTCAATACTACTGGACCCTACCACTCTAACCTCCAAACGGGGGACGCTCAGTGTTCAGATGTGTTAGTTCTGCATTCAAAACGATATTTCTGTGTCCAGTGTAGACCTCCAAGACATACAGCTCATTTTTGTTACGATGTGCTGAGACTGAAGTGCAGATTAGACGTGCAAATCGTTTGTTTAAATTTTTATATAGACTTCAACACCCCTTACGAAGCAGTGGTTGGTCCTATTTTTGCCATACCGCCACACGCCACTAGAGGGCGCGTACAGGACGTTCACAAAACGTAAACACAGGGTTTAAAATGTGACGGAGACCTTTAAGTTGATTTAGAACGATTTCTACGCTGTTTTTAAACCGCAACGTTAGCTACAATATCTTAATAAATATATAGATATATATTATACCGTGTCTCAAATCTGCTCCAAAATCAAAAACCCACAGCCTCCAGCAGCGCCCCTGCATTCAATTCTACCGGACGCTACCATTTAAAACGCAAAATAGGGGACATATAATATCTACGTTACACAAATCAATATATTCAAGCATTTGTATGTGATGAATGTTAGACAGGTATTTAAATAAACCTTCAGGTTGAGAGTTCTAAATACCGGAACCTAAATAACATGTGTAGTACTTATGTTTTATTTTCTGCTTCACTGAACACCCCCTTTCTGTGGTGGTTGTTTCTATTTTTCCCATAGCGCAACTCGACGCTAGAGGGAGCAAACGACAACAAACGCAAGATACGGTGTTTCAAAGTTATTAATTTAATTTTAGACTGTTCTAAATCATCGTAGCCGTCATAACGCGCTCATAAAAGCAGCGCAGAGGGGTCTTCCGCTATAAACGCGCTTTAATTCCCACGGGAACCCCGTAAAACTCCCCCGAAGAAGAGCCACTGTTCAGTACCACAGTAAATACCGCGATGTAAGGCCCGAGGGAGTGAGCTGTGATCGGTGGAACATCCAGCGTCTCTCAGCACAACAGCTGAAGTGTGTTTTCTGGATCATTCTGGTCTGAAATAATAAGCTCAAGTGTGACCCAATCACAAAGCTGCACCACAACAGCACATTCCCCACATTACGGAGCGGAGAGAGGATTAGAGACTAAATATGAGTGAAGGATATCTGAGTACAGTTTAGATTCTGTTGCTCAGTAACACACCTCAGTGGAAGTAAAAGTTATTTGACAAATATTGGCACTATCCTCAAAAAATAGTAGGTTGAATCCCTGGTGATTATGATGCTTGTGAATTCAAGCCTTTGTTACGTGTCACTGGTCGATCAGTGTTCTCCTACAAGCGTGTTGAGCTTCAGTGATGTGACGGAGAGCTTCACTCATGACAGCCTTCATTAACTAGAACTGGATTGTATACAGGAAATAAAATAAATAAATATAAAAGTAATTCAATATGCTTTATATAAGATATATATAAAAAGATCGATTAAACCATTAAAACGTAGTAAAGGTTGGTGTTTATCTACGTCTCCACAGCCACCTGCTGAGGATAAGTTACTGAACATTGTGTTTTGTGAGGTTTAATCTCTCTCTCTCAGTAAAATTAAGCTTAAATAAAATATTAATATTTTAAAGATTAAAATCAAATTAAAAATAGAATTAAAATGTTTCACACAATTAAAAATGAATGAATGTATAACTAAAAGAAGAGAAAGCCTGTCATTGTTCCTCCCTCGGTGTTGGTGATTTGGTAGGGGCTTTTATTTTGTAAAGCGCTGTGTTGTGGTGTGGTCAGGGCTAAGATGGCGGATTTGTCTCTGTGTCTCGCGAACAGCTCGGTGACTGTGGGCCTCGGGATGGACTCAGAGAAGGTAAACAGCGCCTAACCGTCATTTTTTAAATCATTAGAATCTGTATTTAACGAATCTGTCTCACTTCGGCCGATAGTCGTAAAGAAATCTAATAAATGAATGCGGTTAGTTTGACTTCCTCGTCCTGGAAGTCTCAGTGGTTTAGTGAGTGTTAATGAAACCTGCTCTTAATGTCTTTATTTCTGTCTCTGAGCTCATAAACACACTTTATTCCACAGCTTTTTTAAAAAATAGACGCTCAGTAGAGTTTACATCCGCCCAGAGAACAGCAGCTAAACTCTCAACAAACACACACTGTCAATATTTACCTCCACCAGGATTTAACCAGGATTTAGCCCTAACTTTAATAACAACAACAACAACAATAATAATAATAATAATAATAATAATGCAGCTCAGTGGTTTAAAGAGTTAAGTTTTTAAAATAGTTAATGGTAAATGGTGTAAATACAAATAAAATCATATTTAAACCAAAGTAAAAATAAAAATGGAGGTAGGACAAAAAGAACATAAACAGGGAAAAATACATTAAAAAAGTAATTAAAATGAGAAAACTCATAAACAAAGTTAATACATAATGTGACAAAAATTACTGCAGAGAAATTATGATTTAAATAAAAAATACTTGAGGCTCTTTTTGAAGGTGTTTAGGGGTTGAATGTCTCACAGCTCCTCGGGAACTAAAGCCCACAGAGAAAGTGTCC
Source organism: Hoplias malabaricus (assembly GCF_029633855.1). Classification (NCBI taxonomy): domain Eukaryota; kingdom Metazoa; phylum Chordata; class Actinopteri; order Characiformes; family Erythrinidae; genus Hoplias; species Hoplias malabaricus. Next base: position 89,371,839 of record NC_089800.1, read on the forward strand.
AAAAGCAGGATGTTTCCCGGAGCTCATTTCCTGTTGGACAACATCTTCTTTGGGCTTTCTGCTCTGAGACTGCAGTGTCCCAAACAGACATGGTTTCTGACCTCACACATCTGGAGAACCTCAACTCCTGAGTGGGGTTTTCCAGCTCCAGGCGAGTGGCTCAGAGGTGAGAGACCTTTCATATTTATAGATCTAAACAAGCTGAAAGAAGGTGTAGAGTTGCGTCTAAGACACTTCAAAGGCATAATTCTTCAAGTCTGTAATTCTCGTGAACAGAGGGTTTCACCACCCTCTACTGTAACCACTTTCTGTGAGGAGCTTTCAGAGGAGGAAGTCTGGTTCCATTCACCACCACTGTCCACTGCCCTTTGCCCCTGACTGCAGGAATTCTCTGGAACCAAAACAATCTCCATCAACGTTTCTCAGGAACGGGTGGAATTCCCCTTCAATATTTCACCACTGTGCACTCGGCTGATCTCAGCACAGTCTGATGTAGAAGAGTGCCTTAGACAAGTGTCTCAAATAGAGGCTGATGTTTGAGACTCACTCACACACACACACAGTCACATCCATTCCTTCATAAACAGACATGGAGTTACATTCTGAGAACTTAGTGGAATTGTCTTTTAAAACAGCATTGTAACCATTTTCTACATCTTTACATTAAAGCATCTTTAAAGAACACATTTATGTATGCGATGGGGACAATGTTCAGTTGTTCATTGATTCATTCATTGTCTGTAACCCTTATCCAGTTCAGTGCGGCAGTGGGTCCGGAGCCTACCCAGAATCACTGGGCTCGGGGATGGAACACACCCTGGAGGGGGTGCCAGTTCTTCCATTTACATTTACATTTTTGAGTCTCCAATCCACCTACCAACGTGTGTTTTTAGAGCATGGGAGGAAACAGGAGCACCTGGAGGAAACCCACGCAGACACAGAGAGAACACACCACACTCCTCACAGACAGTCACCCGGAGTAAACCCACGCTGACACAGGGAGAACACACCACACTCCTCACAGACAGTCACCCGGAGGAAACCCACGCTGACACAGAGAGAACACACCACACTCCTCACAGACAGTCACCCGGAGGAAACCCACGCAGACACAGAGAGAACACACCACACTCCTCACAGACAGTCACCCGGAGGAAACCCACGCAGACACAGAGAGAACACACCACACTCCTCACAGACAGTCACCCGGAGGAAACCCACGCAGACACAGAGAGAACACACCACACTCCTCACAGACAGTCACCCGGAGGAAACCCACGCTGACACAGGGAGAACACACCACACTCCTCACTGACAGTGACACTCTTGCACCACCGTGCTGCCTGGGGAAAATCTGATAATAAAAGTAGTATAAGAAAATACATGTTTTTATTAGGTGCACTATATTTCTTCTTCATTTTCCACTATAAATGTTCTCTTCGCAGGTTGTAGTCTGTTCTGTTCATTAGTTCTGAGGACCACAGAGAAGGTATTAAACGTTTCTGTTTAAAAATGTGGTAACTGCTGGATTTCAGAGCTCTGGAGTGGTGAAGGACTTTGAGAATGTGGAGCTCGGAGACCTGGGGAAAAAGCAGAAAGTTCCTCGCAGAACTATTTACTTCGCCAGCGGAGAAACCATGGAGGAGTACAGCACTGACGAGGAGGAGGAGGACGAGGAAGAGGTGGAGCAGAAAACCAGCGCCTTGACTGCAGTGGATCCGGTGAGTGTGGGGCTAATGTAATACACGATGAAGCTGAACTCTCCCGTGTCTCCCGTGTCCTCAGGGAGTCCGAATAAACACCCGAGATGTAGCTTCATGTTTTTAGACCTGGAGCATCTCAGGGAACCGGCTTCTAACTCACTCACACATTCACTCATGCTTAGGAAATTGAGAATTTCCCACTCACTCAGTCTCCCTCTCACTCACACTCACACACCTGTGGACAGTGTCACACACTCACCCAATCACTCTCACACCTGTGGACAGTTTCACCCAGTCACTCACTCACACACTCACCCAGTCACTCACTCACTCACCCAGTCACTCACACCTGTGGACAGTTTCACCCAGTCACTCACACACTCACTCAGGCACTCACACACCTTCAGATAGTGCAGTACCTTGGTGGAGGTATGAAAACATTAGATATTTCACCAAAGCTGAATTCTGATGAAGAGGTTTGTGGCTGACTCTCTGCTTGTGTTTGATGCTGTAGTCGAAGTTGACCTGGGGTCCGTATTTTTGGTTCCACATGTGGAGAGTGGCCACCTCGACGATCTCAGGTAACTGTCTTTTTGTCTTAAAGGGGTGTTTTCATGAAATATTAGGTGTACAGATAAGATTTAAAGTATTTGTGTGAAACGTAAACCTGCTTTCATTCAAAATTCAAACGTTCTCCCGCTCTCTGATCTGACGACTGGATAAACCCCGACTCGGTCCTGACTCGGTCCGGGGGCGGGGGGTGTTTCGCTGGAGAGCACCAAGGTTCTAAGGATCTAGAACAGAATAAGGAAAGGGTTTTGGAGGAATACCACAACGTAGGATTCTCTCAGTTATCCAGATAATTTAAGCCCAAAGTTCAGGACCCTTCAGCAGGAAGTTCCCCAGCTCTTGTTCTGTTGGACACGGGACTTTGGGCTTAAGTTATCGACTAAACCCAGACATCCTGCTGGAGAGAACTTCCTGTTTACTTGTTTGTTTGTTTCAGTCTGTGATTATCTTGGAGAGAGAATGGCTGCACTCCTCGGCATCACGACTCCTAAATATCAGTACGCCATCGATGAGTACTACCGGATGAAGAAAGAGGTGTGTAAACTGAGTGATATTCAAACACACATTCCTCACCATCTCCAGAAAGGCCCCTGTCATGGTGTAGTAATGAAAGTTAAGGTAAAACTGTTGGAGCATTCCTATTGGTCCGTGTGCTCTGTAACGGGCGACTGGGGGTTTGTGTTAAAAGATGAAAAACCTTGAATGTAGATGTTTTTTTTTGGACAGCAACAACATGAAGAAATGACTCATTTCCACTGAACAATAAAAATAACAATCAGCTGAATTTCCCTTTTAAAAGTGCCACACTCCCCTCGTCTCCACAGAGGAACACAGTTGTGTTTCTTAATGAAACGTCTGTGACCTGCTTTGGTCCAAACCCCACGAGCCCCACAGCAGTGTTCTCCCCCTGTGTAAACAGCCCCTGTTCAGAACGCCCGCTTTCAGCACCTGTTCCTTTAAATGATAATGAGCCGCTCGCTGTTCACCCCGACCCCGAGCGCACAGCAGTGAGGAGCGAGGAGCAGAAGCTCTGGTTTTTAGCCGTTTTCACTCTGTTCTCTTTCTTCTCCGTTTTTACTCAGTGCTCTTATTTCTCCGCGCTCGTTGTGTCTGTTTTGCTGAGTTTAACCTCGTCTTTGCGCTCTCACATAAACACGGGTCCAGCGCTGTGATTGGACAGACTCAGACGAGGGGGCGGAGCCATTCTAAAGTCTGCACTTGACGTCTGAAGCAGAGCAGAATCAGAACGGCTCGTTTTGTCCCATGTTTTCTGACTCGGGCAGCGCACAGAAAACTGACTGGGGTCTTGTTTCACAGTGTGAGGGTTGGTGGGCCCCAGATCCTGATATTAATGTGAACATGCAATGAACGAGGGCTTTTTTTTCCATAATGTGTCCCGCTTTTAAAACCCTTCCTGGTGTGTGTTCCAGGAGGATGAGGAGGAAGAAGATAACCGTCTCTCTGAGGAGGCAGAGAGGCGTTACGATGAACAGATGAAGGCAGCGAACCAGCCGCCGATGGTGGAGCAGCCGGAAGGAACCGCCTCCTTCGTCAACGTGAATTTTGACGTCGAGCAGGAGTCGCAGGCAGCTCCAGACGCCAGCAAAGTGCCTCCACCCATCCCTTCATAAACAGTCTACAGCATTCTCTCTCTCTCTCTCTCTCTCTCTCTCATGCCTGATTTGCATAGCGTCTTCATTGGGGAACTGTACGGTAAAAAAACCAGAAGGAACATGAACGCAACAACAGCGTTTCTTTAAAAACGTCACACGTGAGCGCTGTTATTAAATATATTTATATTTCCATTTTTCTTCATTTATAATCTCTTTGTTCTCTGATGAATAAGTGAAGAATAAATGGAGAACTGTCCGGTGTCGGCTCTGGACCCTGAGCAGGATGAAGGGCTGAGAGAAAGTGAATGAATGAATGAATGAGTGTGTGGCTTGAAAAAACCTAAATTAATTTAAAATATTGTATTTTTTCTCATTGTAAAACCTACTCTTCTGTGGATACAGGGTTTGGTGTTGACTGTGTGTTTAAAACATTATTTATAGATAGATCCTTTCTTTCATTCATTCATTCATCTTCATTAAGGCCTTCATCCTCCTCAGATCCTGGACAGACCTCCAGTCCATTACAGGGCGTCCCTCTCTCTCTCTCTCTCTCTCTCTCCGTCCTGAAGTGTTTATTCTTCAAACACAGAATATAAATGAAACGTCAGAAATGGAGAAACAGTTGTGTTCTGACGGCGGTGATAAATATGTAAATATATACATTTCTTAAACCTTAAGATGTTCCTAAGTGCAGCCTGAAGCTGCGTTCTCGATATTCGTGGCCTTCTGGTGTCGGGGGTCGTTCTGCCTTCGAGCTCTCGCTCCATGACTGTTTTTATTGTAACTGAGTTGTTGCTGATGCAGCGGCGAAGGCTGGAGACTGGGTCAGAAATAACACTGAGGTAATGATCATCAGTGAAACGTACGCAGATCAGACTCGGCTCGATGACCTGGGTACGGCGCCCCCTGTTGGGAAGGGAAGGTTATATCAGGCAGTGAGTGAAGAGTCTGTTCTTGCTCCCAGGGGGCAGTTTGGGGGTTAGGCGCCTTGCCCAAGGGCACTTTAGCCGTGAATGACGTTTCTCTTCGTAAACATACATCATATAAATATAAAAAGAACTGTCCTCTGACGCTCAGACGTTTAACAGACGTTTAACCCAAAAACAGGTGATTAACACCGTAACAGAGCGAATGTGTAATATTTATCGTTAAGTTGCTGATGATATTAAAGGGCGGGTCTTGGACGTGTTCAAAGTAGTTTATTATTACTTTAAAAAAACAAAACAAAGAGGGTGGGTGTACTGTCATCCGACGCTTGGCTGTGTTTGGGAACAGTGTTTATCTCCAGAAAAAAAACAAAGGGAAGACTGATATAACCGCTTTAAACTATTTACATAGATATAAAAATAATGCTATTACTTTGAAGGAAGCTGTGTAATTTATTGATGTACAGGGGAAGCACTACTCGTTTTGTATGATTTTGGCAGGAAATAGCCATTTTTCTTATTTACTGTTGATTAATAAACTTCTGAATACAGATCAGAGCTGTGTTTTTGTTGTCGTCCAGTGCTCCGCAGTTTCTCAGGAGACAGGAGGAAGCTTTAAAGGAGCAATCAATTTATGAAAGTGATTGTTTGATAATTATTCTGTAAAAGTACTGCTCCTGTAACTAATGTAAATAATAAATATATATAAAGCATCTTTTCAGATCCTGAGGACGCTGTACACTACAGAGTTTTAGCCAAAATGAAGCAAACAAATATTACCGGTCCCTTAATGAACCAGTTGTTCCTGCACAGAGTGGGTTTATTTCCTCACAATATTTGCTCACAATTTATTTCCTCACAATATTTGCGGTGTCGTATCATTTAAAACATCTTTAATTTCTCGTCTTGAGCTGCACTTTATCAAGCGGAATGACGAGACCTAGAGCCACTGAGGATCGGCAACCAATAATATCCCATCATTTTCCAGCCTCGACCAATCAGCCAGCTGTTTCTATAGCAACATCAGCTGTGTGTTTGGTAACTGAGACAGAAGCAGAGAGGAGAACGAGGAACTCCCCTAAGCCTCTTTCACACATTCACTGTTAACTTCGAACATTGCCGGATTTTACCCAGAAGACATTTGTATCCGGCGCAAAGTCCAGGTGATGGCCGAGTGACCCCTGTGTGAATAGAGCCAGGAATGTCCCAGAGTATTACAGTTAATTCTGCACAAGCTCCGCCCTCTGCCTGAACCAAGCAGAATATTTCCAGCTGTGAGAACACGTCTGACACGGAAAACCTGCTGCATGCCACGTGTGTTAAAGGGTAACTCTGGAAAATATCCGGTCCTGAATCTCTAGGCATTTTCTGCAGTTCATTCGTGAAAACGGCACCCCTCGTCCCTCACGCAGGGAACCGGCGCTGTACATAAACAGGTTTATTCAAAACGAGTTTGATTCCTTTTATCTCATGAGTTGCACTTTGTAAAAAACAAATAAAAACAAAAGCGATCCCTTTCATGAACGTTTGTGGTGTTTTGAGAACAGAAAAGATCAACTGCTCCTTCGCTCGATGTCAAGGGTCCTCCAGGTCTGCCGTGGCGTTCTCGTCGCTGGTGACCAGGATCTCCCTGTTCTCGTACGTCCAGAAGCCGTTGAGGTCGATGAGGATGCTGCTGACGGTGTCGCCCTGGCCGCTGTTTACCAGGTCCTGCAGCGTGATTCTGTACGGGTCTTTGGGCTTCACCATGTCGAAGATTTCATCCTGAAAAAAGACAACACTTCCCATCTCAACATCCACACCTTTAACAGAGCACAGGCCTGCCTCACTGTGACTGGGAGGGAACGGAAACTACTGCTGTCTAAGTGTTTTTGGACACATTGTAAAGTGCAGCTCGCAGTTTCAATGCAATGAGACGATATTATCCCAACATTTAAGACGCTAATAAAGGTCTAAGAATGCCTCCTGGTAACCGTACAGGATTTAAGGGGTTAATAACAACAATAAATAACAAATGTAGCGAATATAACACTTTTAAAGGCAAGTTTGTTCAAAGAATGTTCAAAACACTGTCTATCAATGTTTGTAGAGAAACGTTAAGAATATTTTAATAAAATGAAACATAGATGAAGGAATACAAGGTAAAAAAAACGAACTTTACTGTTGAATCACGAGAACCGACGAGTTCAAGGCCATAAACATGTCAGGCCTCTGATTATCCTCCACCTAACGGTCTCAGCTCAGACTACACAGGTCTCAGCCTCAGCTCCACTACCGCACCCCGTAGTCTCGGCCTGAACCGTCCCTTCCAGGGGTTCTGACTGGGCTTCCTCTAACGAGAGCGGAGGGATGACGCCGTGTCCTGTCAGAGTGACCTTTACACCACGGTCAAGGTCAACACGGGTGCTTCCAAAATATTCTCATCTGCAAAAGGGGGCACTGCAGAAAGTTTGGGAACTGCTGCACTAAAGGATACTGAATATTTGAATGCCGTAACGCACGTTTCAAAAGAAAAAACAGAAGCTACGTCGCCCCCTACACTTCCTTCAGTGTACTGCGCTCTGTCAGAAGGACTCTGTGGGTAATATGAACTCTACTGAGAGCTGACGGTCACAGTGTAAAGTGCTGTGTTGTGTGTTGTGATATTTAATCTATGAACCCCAACTTCATCCCAGTGGGAAATAAAAAAGTCTCATACCTTCACGTCCTGAAAAGACACAGGTTCCTGACCGTGGATCTTCATCTGCTCCTGAATGGCCTGGACACACACACACACACACTGAGTGCTGATCCAGGACGGGCGTGCTGCAGAACTGACCGAGCTGTAAGCTGCTCACACAGGAGTGTTTCCTGGATTTAAAAGCGTCAGTCACTGAACACGGCTTCTCCACGTTTACTCTCCACCCGAGAGGCTGAGGGCTCTGAAGCAGATCTGATAAATAAACTGGTCCTACACCGTGACATTAATAATCAGTAACAACACCCTGAAGTCGATTCTGTAACGGACTGGTGTCCAGTGGAAGGCTCTAAGAACAGAGGGGTGTGAGTGGATTGTTTGATCAGAGAGAAGATCAGTCACGGGTTAAATATGAACGAGGAAATCGTACAACGTTAAACATGGAGAGTGTTTACGAGGAAGTCGTCCCGCTTCAATGGAAACAAACCGTCCATCGCTGTGGAGATGCTCTTTTCTGTGCTATCGGAGTCAAACGCTAAAACTACTTACTAGAGAGAGAGAGAGATAAAGAGAAAGAGCCAGAGAGAGAGATGCCTTATCACACCTGCACAGTAATCCAGAAATGTCCCAGAGTTTTCCCCACACGTTTGTGAGAACGGAGCGAGAAGTGTTCAGACGTTTCTCCTGTACGCGCTGCACAGGCTCCGCCCCTCCCTCTAAAAGAGGCGTGTCTCACACAGAGAATCTCCACCTCCGGGGGCGGATTTCTCGTGAGAAAGAGGCCAGAGAGACAGAGAATGTGAGAGCAGCTCCTCACCCTGAAGAAGTAGTTGAGAGCGAAGACGTTGAGGTATCCTCTGTTCTCCATGTCCAGGAGTTTGAAGATGTACTGCAGCGCCGCGGGTTCTTTCCTGTTCTCCAGCGCCAGAACAAAGTCCAGATAGGTTTTATAGTCCTGAGGGAGAAGCATTTACACAAGAGAGGTTTAAAACACAGCAGGAAACACACTGTTCCAGTGTCAGTCAACAGACCCCCCCCCTTCCCCCCTCTAACTGTAGTCTACCCAGAAAACATCAGGGAGGGAAAACCCTCTCCTCTCAGTCTCTCTAGCGTTCCTAACTTCTGGTCCAATCACAGAGCTTGTAAAACGGTTTCCATGACAACGGGGTGACATCCCTCAGCAGCAGCTCGGCCGGTTCCTGCCACCGTGTCTGATCTGATCTGGGCCTCATTCTCAGGCGGTCCTGATCTGATCCACAGCCCATTTTTGGATTTGAATCCGACGTCGTGGTTTTTCCGACGCGTGACTTCCGTCTACAGACGAGACGAACACTGTGAATGAAGCTAACGAAGGGTTTTTACCATCTCTCCGTCGTAAGTGAGGCACTCCTGATAAACCCGGTCCAGAAACACACCGGTCAGCGTCCCTGTTCCGTACCGGGACAGTTCCTCTTTACTCAGCATCCCATTGTGATCTTTATCCAGGTTCAGGTACTGACCTGCACAGAACAACACGACTCCATTAACATTAGGTGTAGATTTAAAGTGAAGAGGAAAACGCTGCAGAAGACTGTGATGGGTTTGTTCTGTTCTTGTGGACAATGCTGTGTTCAGAAGCCCGTGTGAGTGTGGGATGCAGAGGAGAAGAGGGTGTGGAGTTTACCGTAAACTCTGAGAGCAGACGGAGCGGAGAACCAGTTCGACTCCTGACTCTCTTTGGACAGTTCCTCGTCCCTCAGCTGAAAAACATTCAGAGCGTGTCACACCCCACACAGGAACCATTCACACATTCCTGATTAAGACTGAGACACTACCTCAAGCAGATCGTCCAGGAAACTACACGCCAGGATGTCCTGGATCTTAATTTTCCCTGAGGAACAGTAACAAGTGGGTCGTAAAAGAAAAGAAAAAGGTAAACAACAATTCTAACATTTCATTAAACAACAGAGCCACGGGCAGCAGTCTCACTGATGGGGAAGGGCCTGAGGTCAATGAGTTCATTTAGCCCTGACTCTTTCAGCGGTGCGTGTTCTGACCCGGTTCTATCAGAGCGGAGTTAACTCTTTCAGCGGTGCGCGTTCTGACCCGGTTCTATCAGAGAGGAGTTAACTCTTTCAGCGGTGCGTGTTCTGACCCAGTTCTATCAGAGCGGAGTTAACTCTTTCAGCGGTGCGTGTTCTGACCCGGTTCTATCAGAGCGGAGTTAACTCTTTCAGCGGTGCGCGTTCTGACCCGGTTCTATCAGACCAGCGTTAACTCTTTCAGCGGTGCGCGTTCTGACCCGGATCTATCGGACCAGCGTTAACTCTTTCAGCGGTGTGCGTTCTGACCCGGATCTATCAGACCGGAGTTAACTCTTTCAGCGGTGTGCGTTCTGACCCGGATCTATCAGACAGGAGTTAACTCTTTCAGCGGTGTGCGTTCTGACCCGGATCTATCAGACCGGAGTTAACTCTTTCAGCGGTGCGCGTTCTGACCCGGTTCTATCAGACAGGAGTTAACTCTTTCAGCGGTGCGCGTTCTGACCCGGTTCTATCAGACCAGCGTTAACTCTTTCAGCGGTGCGCGTTCTGACCCGGATCTATCAGACCGGAGTTAACTCTTTCAGCGGTGCGCGTTCTGACCCGGTTCTATCAGACCAGCGTTAACTCTTTCAGCGGTGCGTGTTCTGACCCGGTTCTATCAGAGCGGAGTTACCTCTTTCAGCGGTGTGTGTTCTGACCCGGTTCTATCAGAGCGGAGTTAACTCTTTCAGCGGTACGTGTTCTGACCCGGTTCTATCAGACCAGCGTTAACTCTTTCAGCGGTGTGTGTTCTGATCCGGTTCTATCAGAGCGGAGTTAACTCTTTCAGCGGTGCGCGTTCTGACCCGGATCTATCAGACCGGAGTTAACTCTTTCAGCGGTGCGCGTTCTGACCCAGTTCTATCAGACCAGCGTTAACTCTTTCAGCGGTGCGCGTTCTGACCCGGATCTATCAGACCAGCGTTAACTCTTTCAGCGGTGCGCGTTCTGACCCGGTTCTATCAGAGCGGAGTTAACTCTTTCAGCGGTGTGTGTTCTGACCCGGTTCTATCAGAGCGGAGTTAACTCTTTCAGCGGTGCGTGTTCTGACCCGGTTCTATCAGACCAGCGTTAACTCTTTCAGCGGTGCGTGTTCTGACCTGGTTCTATCAGAGAGGAGTTAACTCTTTCAGAGGTGCGTGTTCTGACCCGGTTCTATCAGAGAGGAGTTAACTCTTTCAGCGGTGCGTGTTCTGACCCAGTTCTATCAGAGCGGAGTTAACTCTTTCAGTGGTGCGTGTTCTGACCCGATTCTATCAGAGCGGAGTTAACTCTTTCAGCGGTGCGTGTTCTGACCCGGTTCTATCAGAGAGGAGTTAACTCTTTCAGCGGTGTGTGTTCTGACCCGGTTCTATCAGAGCGGAGTTAACTCTTTCAGCGGTGTGTGTTCTGATCCGGTTCTATCAGAGCGGAGTTAACTCTTTCAGCGGTGTGCGTTCTGACCCGGATCTATCAGACCGGGGTTAACTCTTTCAGCGGTGCGTGTTCTGACCTGGTTCTATCAGAGAGGAGTTAACTCTTTCAGCGGTGCGTGTTCTGACCCGGTTCTATCAGAGAGGAGTTAACTCTTTCAGCGGTGCGTGTTCTGACCCAGTTCTATCAGAGCGGAGTTAACTCTTTCAGTGGTGCGTGTTCTGACCCGATTCTATCAGAGCGGAGTTAACTCTTTCAGCGGTGCGTGTTCTGACCCGGTTCTATCAGAGAGGAGTTAACTCTTTCAGCGGTGTGTGTTCTGACCCGGTTCTATCAGAGCGGAGTTAACTCTTTCAGCGGTGTGTGTTCTGATCCGGTTCTATCAGAGCGGAGTTAACTCTTTCAGCGGTGTGCGTTCTGACCCGGATCTATCAGACCGGAGTTAACTCTTTCAGCGGTGCGCGTTCTGACCCGGTTCTATCAGAGAGGAGTTAACTCTTTCAGCGGTGTGTGTTCTGACCCGGTTCTATCAGAGCGGAGTTAACTCTTTCAGCGGTGCGCGTTCTGACCCGGATCTATCAGACCGGAGTTAACTCTTTCAGCGGTGCGCGTTCTGACCCGGTTCTATCAGACAGGAGTTAACTCTTTCAGCGGTGCGCGTTCTGACCCGGTTCTATCAGACCAGCGTTAACTCTTTCAGCGGTGCGCGTTCTGACCCGGATCTATCAGACCGGAGTTAACTCTTTCAGCGGTGCGCGTTCTGACCCGGTTCTATCAGACCGGAGTTAACTCTTTCAGCGGTGCGCGTTCTGACCCGGTTCTATCAGACCAGCGTTAACTCTTTCAGCGGTGCGTGTTCTGACCTGGTTCTATCAGAGAGGAGTTAACTCTTTCAGCGGTGCGTGTTCTGACCCGGTTCTATCAGAGAGGAGTTAACTCTTTCAGCGGTGCGTGTTCTGACCCAGTTCTATCAGAGCGGAGTTAACTCTTTCAGTGGTGCGTGTTCTGACCCGATTCTATCAGAGCGGAGTTAACTCTTTCAGCGGTGCGTGTTCTGACCCGGTTCTATCAGAGAGGAGTTAACTCTTTCAGCGGTGTGTGTTCTGACCCGGTTCTATCAGAGCGGAGTTAACTCTTTCAGCGGTGTGTGTTCTGATCCGGTTCTATCAGAGCGGAGTTAACTCTTTCAGCGGTGTGCGTTCTGACCCGGATCTATCAGACCGGAGTTAACTCTTTCAGCGGTGCGTGTTCTGACCTGGTTCTATCAGAGAGGAGTTAACTCTTTCAGCGGTGCGTGTTCTGACCCGGTTCTATCAGAGAGGAGTTAACTCTTTCAGCGGTGCGTGTTCTGACCCAGTTCTATCAGAGCGGAGTTAACTCTTTCAGTGGTGCGTGTTCTGACCCGATTCTATCAGAGCGGAGTTAACTCTTTCAGCGGTGCGTGTTCTGACCCGGTTCTATCAGAGAGGAGTTAACTCTTTCAGCGGTGTGTGTTCTGACCCGGTTCTATCAGAGCGGAGTTAACTCTTTCAGCGGTGTGTGTTCTGATCCGGTTCTATCAGAGCGGAGTTAACTCTTTCAGCGGTGTGCGTTCTGACCCGGATCTATCAGACCGGAGTTAACTCTTTCAGCGGTGCGCGTTCTGACCCGGTTCTATCAGAGAGGAGTTAACTCTTTCAGCGGTGTGTGTTCTGACCCGGTTCTATCAGAGCGGAGTTAACTCTTTCAGCGGTGCGCGTTCTGACCCGGTTCTATCAGACAGGAGTTAACTCTTTCAGCGGTGCGCGTTCTGACCCGGTTCTATCAGACCGGAGTTAACTCTTTCAGCGGTGCGCGTTCTGACCCGGTTCTATCAGACCGGAGTTAACTCTTTCAGCGGTGCGCGTTCTGACCCGGTTCTATCGGACCAGCGTTAACTCTTTCAGCGGTGCGTGTTCTGACCCGGATCTATTGGACCAGCGTTAACTCTTTCAGCGGTGCGCGTTCTGACCCGGATCTATCAGACCGGAGTTAACTCTTTCAGCGGTGCGCGTTCTGACCCGGTTCTATCAGACAGGAGTTAACTCTTTCAGCGGTGCGCGTTCTGACCCGGATCTATCAGACAGGAGTTAACTCTTTCAGCGGTGTGCGTTCTGACCCGGATCTATCAGACCGGAGTTAACTCTTTCAGCGGTGCGCGTTCTGACCCGGTTCTATCAGACAGGAGTTAACTCTTTCAGCGGTGCGCGTTCTGACCCGGTTCTATCAGACCAGCGTTAACTCTTTCAGCGGTGCGCGTTCTGACCCGGATCTATCAGACCGGAGTTAACTCTTTCAGCGGTGCGCGTTCTGACCCGGTTCTATCAGACCAGCGTTAACTCTTTCAGCGGTGCGTGTTCTGACCCGGTTCTATCAGAGCGGAGTTACCTCTTTCAGCGGTGTGTGTTCTGACCCGGTTCTATCAGAGCGGAGTTAACTCTTTCAGCGGTACGTGTTCTGACCCGGTTCTATCAGACCAGCGTTAACTCTTTCAGCGGTGTGTGTTCTGATCCGGTTCTATCAGAGCGGAGTTAACTCTTTCAGCGGTGCGCGTTCTGACCCGGATCTATCAGACCGGAGTTAACTCTTTCAGCGGTGCGCGTTCTGACCCAGTTCTATCAGACCAGCGTTAACTCTTTCAGCGGTGCGCGTTCTGACCCGGATCTATCAGACCAGCGTTAACTCTTTCAGCGGTGCGCGTTCTGACCCGGTTCTATCAGAGCGGAGTTAACTCTTTCAGCGGTGTGTGTTCTGACCCGGTTCTATCAGAGCGGAGTTAACTCTTTCAGCGGTGCGTGTTCTGACCCGGTTCTATCAGACCAGCGTTAACTCTTTCAGCGGTGCGTGTTCTGACCTGGTTCTATCAGAGAGGAGTTAACTCTTTCAGCGGTGCGTGTTCTGACCCAGTTCTATCAGAGCGGAGTTAACTCTTTCAGTGGTGCGTGTTCTGACCCGATTCTATCAGAGCGGAGTTAACTCTTTCAGCGGTGCGTGTTCTGACCCGGTTCTATCAGAGAGGAGTTAACTCTTTCAGCGGTGTGTGTTCTGACCCGGTTCTATCAGAGCGGAGTTAACTCTTTCAGCGGTGTGTGTTCTGATCCGGTTCTATCAGAGCGGAGTTAACTCTTTCAGCGGTGTGCGTTCTGACCCGGATCTATCAGACCGGAGTTAACTCTTTCAGCGGTGCGTGTTCTGACCTGGTTCTATCAGAGAGGAGTTAACTCTTTCAGCGGTGCGTGTTCTGACCCAGTTCTATCAGAGCGGAGTTAACTCTTTCAGTGGTGCGTGTTCTGACCCGATTCTATCAGAGCGGAGTTAACTCTTTCAGCGGTGCGTGTTCTGACCCGGTTCTATCAGAGAGGAGTTAACTCTTTCAGCGGTGTGTGTTCTGACCCGGTTCTATCAGAGCGGAGTTAACTCTTTCAGCGGTGTGTGTTCTGATCCGGTTCTATCAGAGCGGAGTTAACTCTTTCAGCGGTGTGCGTTCTGACCCGGATCTATCAGACCGGAGTTAACTCTTTCAGCGGTGCGCGTTCTGACCCGGTTCTATCAGAGAGGAGTTAACTCTTTCAGCGGTGTGTGTTCTGACCCGGTTCTATCAGAGCGGAGTTAACTCTTTCAGCGGTGCGCGTTCTGACCCGGTTCTATCAGACAGGAGTTAACTCTTTCAGCGGTGCGCGTTCTGACCCGGTTCTATCAGACCGGAGTTAACTCTTTCAGCGGTGCGCGTTCTGACCCGGTTCTATCAGACCGGAGTTAACTCTTTCAGCGGTGCGCGTTCTGACCCGGTTCTATCAGACCAGCGTTAACTCTTTCAGCGGTGCGTGTTCTGACCCGGTTCTATCAGAGCGGAGTTAACTCTTTCAGCGGTGTGTGATCTGACCCGGTTCTATCAGAGCGGAGTTAACTCTTTCAGCGGTACGTGTTCTGACCCGGTTCTATCAGACCAGCGTTAACTCTTTCAGCGGTGTGTGTTCTGATCCGGTTCTATCAGAGCGGAGTTAACTCTTTCAGCGGTGCGCGTTCTGACCCGGATCTATCAGAGAGGAGTTAACTCTTTCAGCGGTGTGTGTTCTGACCCGGTTCTATCAGAGCGGAGTTAACTCTTTCAGCGGTGTGTGTTCTGATCCGGTTCTATCAGAGCGGAGTTAACTCTTTCAGCGGTGCGCGTTCTGACCCGGATCTATCAGACCGGAGTTAACTCTTTCAGCGGTGCGAGTTCTGACCCGGTTCTATCAGACCAGCGTTAACTCTTTCAGCGGTGCGCGTTCTGACCCGGATCTATCGGACCAGCGTTAACTCTTTCAGCGGTGCGCGTTCTGACCCGGATCTATCAGACCGGAGTTAACTCTTTCAGCGGTGCGCGTTCTGACCCGGATCTATCAGAGAGGAGTTAACTCTTTCAGCGGTGTGTGTTCTGACCCGGTTCTATCAGAGCGGAGTTAACTCTTTCAGCGGTGTGTGTTCTGATCCGGTTCTATCAGAGCGGAGTTAACTCTTTCAGCGGTGCGCGTTCTGACCCGGATCTATCAGACCGGAGTTAACTCTTTCAGCGGTGCGAGTTCTGACCCGGTTCTATCAGACCAGCGTTAACTCTTTCAGCGGTGCGCGTTCTGACCCGGATCTATCGGACCAGCGTTAACTCTTTCAGCGGTGCGCGTTCTGACCCGGATCTATCAGACCGGAGTTAACTCTTTCAGCGGTGCGCGTTCTGACCCGGTTCTATCAGACAGGAGTTAACTCTTTCAGCGGTGCGCGTTCTGACCCGGTTCTATCAGACCGGAGTTAACTCTTTCAGCGGTGCGCGTTCTGACCCGGTTCTATCAGACCAGCGTTAACTCTTTCAGCGGTGCGCGTTCTGACCCGGATCTATCAGACCGGAGTTAACTCTTTCAGCGGTGCGCGTTCTGACCCGGTTCTATCAGACCAGCGTTAACTCTTTCAGCGGTGCGTGTTCTGACCCGGTTCTATCAGAGCGGAGTTAACTCTTTCAGCGGTGTGTGTTCTGACCCGGTTCTATCAGAGCGGAGTTAACTCTTTCAGCGGTACGTGTTCTGACCCGGTTCTATCAGACCAGCGTTAACTCTTTCAGCGGTGTGTGTTCTGATCCGGTTCTATCAGAGCGGAGTTAACTCTTTCAGCGGTGCGCGTTCTGACCCGGATCTATCAGACCGGAGTTAACTCTTTCAGCGGTGCGCGTTCTGACCCGGTTCTATCAGACCAGCGTTAACTCTTTCAGCGGTGCGCGTTCTGACCCGGATCTATCAGACCAGCGTTAACTCTTTCAGCGGTGCGCGTTCTGACCCGGTTCTATCAGAGCGGAGTTAACTCTTTCAGCGGTGTGTGTTCTGACCCGGTTCTATCAGAGCGGAGTTAACTCTTTCAGCGGTGCGTGTTCTGACCCGGTTCTATCAGACCAGCGTTAACTCTTTCAGCGGTGCGTGTTCTGACCTGGTTCTATCAGAGAGGAGTTAACTCTTTCAGCGGTGCGTGTTCTGACCCGGTTCTATCAGAGAGGAGTTAACTCTTTCAGCGGTGCGTGTTCTGACCCAGTTCTATCAGAGCGGAGTTAACTCTTTCAGTGGTGCGTGTTCTGACCCGATTCTATCAGAGCGGAGTTAACTCTTTCAGCGGTGCGTGTTCTGACCCGGTTCTATCAGAGAGGAGTTAACTCTTTCAGCGGTGTGTGTTCTGACCCGGTTCTATCAGAGCGGAGTTAACTCTTTCAGCGGTGTGTGTTCTGATCCGGTTCTATCAGAGCGGAGTTAACTCTTTCAGCGGTGTGCGTTCTGACCCGGATCTATCAGACCGGAGTTAACTCTTTCAGCGGTGCGTGTTCTGACCTGGTTCTATCAGAGAGGAGTTAACTCTTTCAGCGGTGCGTGTTCTGACCCGGTTCTATCAGAGAGGAGTTAACTCTTTCAGCGGTGCGTGTTCTGACCCAGTTCTATCAGAGCGGAGTTAACTCTTTCAGTGGTGCGTGTTCTGACCCGATTCTATCAGAGCGGAGTTAACTCTTTCAGCGGTGCGTGTTCTGACCCGGTTCTATCAGAGAGGAGTTAACTCTTTCAGCGGTGTGTGTTCTGACCCGGTTCTATCAGAGCGGAGTTAACTCTTTCAGCGGTGTGTGTTCTGATCCGGTTCTATCAGAGCGGAGTTAACTCTTTCAGCGGTGTGCGTTCTGACCCGGATCTATCAGACCGGAGTTAACTCTTTCAGCGGTGCGCGTTCTGACCCGGTTCTATCAGAGAGGAGTTAACTCTTTCAGCGGTGTGTGTTCTGACCCGGTTCTATCAGAGCGGAGTTAACTCTTTCAGCGGTGCGCGTTCTGACCCGGATCTATCAGACCGGAGTTAACTCTTTCAGCGGTGCGCGTTCTGACCCGGTTCTATCAGACAGGAGTTAACTCTTTCAGCGGTGCGCGTTCTGACCCGGTTCTATCAGACCGGAGTTAACTCTTTCAGCGGTGCGCGTTCTGACCCGGTTCTATCAGACCAGCGTTAACTCTTTCAGCGGTGCGCGTTCTGACCCGGATCTATCAGACCGGAGTTAACTCTTTCAGCGGTGCGCGTTCTGACCCGGTTCTATCAGACCGTAGTTAACTCTTTCAGCGGTGCGCGTTCTGACCCGGTTCTATCAGACCAGCGTTAACTCTTTCAGCGGTGCGCGTTCTGACCCGGATCTATCGGACCAGCGTTAACTCTTTCAGCGGTGCGCGTTCTGACCCGGTTCTATCAGACCAGCGTTAACTCTTTCAGCGGTGCGTGTTCTGACCCGGTTCTATCAGAGCGGAGTTAACTCTTTCAGCGGTGTGTGTTCTGACCCGGTTCTATCAGAGCGGAGTTAACTCTTTCAGCGGTACGTGTTCTGACCCGGTTCTATCAGAGCGGAGTTAACTCTTTCAGCGGTACGTGTTCTGACCCGGTTCTATCAGACCAGCGTTAACTCTTTCAGCGGTGCGCGTTCTGACCCGGATCTATCGGACCAGCGTTAACTCTTTCAGCGGTGCGCGTTCTGACCCGGATCTATCAGACCGGAGTTAACTCTTTCAGCGGTGCGCGTTCTGACCCGGTTCTATCAGAGCGGAGTTAACTCTTTCAGCGGTGCGCGTTCTGACCCAGTTCTATCAGAGCGGAGTTAACTCTTTCAGCGGTGCGTGTTCTGACCCGGTTCTATCAGACCGGAGTTAACTCTTTCAGCGGTGCGCGTTCTGACCCGGTTCTATCAGACCAGCGTTAACTCTTTCAGCGGTGCGTGTTCTGACCCGGTTCTATCAGAGCGGAGTTAACTCTTTCAGCGGTGTGTGATCTGACCCGGTTCTATCAGAGCGGAGTTAACTCTTTCAGCGGTACGTGTTCTGACCCGGTTCTATCAGACCAGCGTTAACTCTTTCAGCGGTGTGTGTTCTGATCCGGTTCTATCAGAGCGGAGTTAACTCTTTCAGCGGTACGTGTTCTGACCCGGTTCTATCAGACCAGCGTTAACTCTTTCAGCGGTGTGTGTTCTGATCCGGTTCTATCAGAGCGGAGTTAACTCTTTCAGCGGTGCGCGTTCTGACCCGGATCTATCAGAGAGGAGTTAACTCTTTCAGCGGTGCGCGTTCTGACCCGGTTCTATCAGACCAGCGTTAACTCTTTCAGCGGTGCGTGTTCTGACCCGGTTCTATCAGAGCGGAGTTAACTCTTTCAGCGGTGCGCGTTCTGACCCGGATCTATCAGACCGGAGTTAACTCTTTCAGCGGTGCGCGTTCTGACCCGGTTCTATCAGACCAGCGTTAACTCTTTCAGCGGTGCGCGTTCTGACCCGGATCTATCAGACCAGCGTTAACTCTTTCAGCGGTGCGCGTTCTGACCCGGTTCTATCAGAGAGGAGTTAACTCTTTCAGCGGTGTGTGTTCTGACCCGGTTCTATCAGAGCGGAGTTAACTCTTTCAGCGGTGCGTGTTCTGACCCGGTTCTATCAGACCAGCGTTAACTCTTTCAGCGGTGCGTGTTCTGACCTGGTTCTATCAGAGAGGAGTTAACTCTTTCAGCGGTGCGTGTTCTGACCCAGTTCTATCAGAGCGGAGTTAACTCTTTCAGTGGTGCGTGTTCTGACCCGATTCTATCAGAGCGGAGTTAACTCTTTCAGCGGTGCGTGTTCTGACCCGGTTCTATCAGAGAGGAGTTAACTCTTTCAGCGGTGTGTGTTCTGACCCGGTTCTATCAGAGCGGAGTTAACTCTTTCAGCGGTGTGTGTTCTGATCCGGTTCTATCAGAGCGGAGTTAACTCTTTCAGCGGTGTGCGTTCTGACCCGGATCTATCAGACCGGAGTTAACTCTTTCAGCGGTGCATGTTCTGACCTGGTTCTATCAGAGAGGAGTTAACTCTTTCAGCGGTGCGTGTTCTGACCCGGTTCTATCAGAGAGGAGTTAACTCTTTCAGCGGTGCGTGTTCTGACCCAGTTCTATCAGAGCGGAGTTAACTCTTTCAGTGGTGCGTGTTCTGACCCGATTCTATCAGAGCGGAGTTAACTCTTTCAGCGGTGCGTGTTCTGACCCGGTTCTATCAGAGAGGAGTTAACTCTTTCAGCGGTGTGTGTTCTGACCCGGTTCTATCAGACCAGCGTTAACTCTTTCAGCGGTGCGCGTTCTGACCCGGATCTATCAGACCGGAGTTAACTCTTTCAGCGGTGCGCGTTCTGACCCGGTTCTATCAGACCGGAGTTAACTCTTTCAGCGGTGCGCGTTCTGACCCGGTTCTATCAGACCAGCGTTAACTCTTTCAGCGGTGCGCGTTCTGACCCGGATCTATCGGACCAGCGTTAACTCTTTCAGCGGTGCGCGTTCTGACCCGGATCTATCAGACCGGAGTTAACTCTTTCAGCGGTGCGCGTTCTGACCCGGTTCTATCAGACCAGCGTTAACTCTTTCAGCGGTGCGTGTTCTGACCCGGTTCTATCAGAGCGGAGTTAACTCTTTCAGCGGTGTGTGTTCTGACCCGGTTCTATCAGAGCAGAGTTAACTCTTTCAGCGGTACGTGTTATGACCCGGTTCTATCAGACCAGCGTTAACTCTTTCAGCGGTGCGCGTTCTGACCCGGATCTATCGGACCAGCGTTAACTCTTTCAGCAGTGCGCGTTCTGACCCGGATCTATCAGAGCGGAGTTAACTCTTTCAGCGGTGCGCGTTCTGACCCGGTTCTATCAGAGCGGAGTTAACTCTTTCAGCGGTGCGCGTTCTGACCCAGTTCTATCAGACCGGAGTTAACTCTTTCAGCGGTGCGCGTTCTGACCCGGTTCTATCAGAGCGGAGTTAACTCTTTCAGCGGTGTGTGTTCTGATCCGGTTCTATCAGAGCGGAGTTAACTCTTTCAGCGGTGCGCGTTCTGACCCGGATCTATCAGACCGGAGTTAACTCTTTCAGCGGTGCGCGTTCTGACCCGGTTCTATCAGACCAGCGTTAACTCTTTCAGCGGTGCGCGTTCTGACCCGGATCTATCGGACCAGCGTTAACTCTTTCAGCGGTGCGCGTTCTGACCCGGATCTATCAGACCGGAGTTAACTCTTTCAGCGGTGCGCGTTCTGACCCGGATCTATCAGACCGGAGTTAACTCTTTCAGCGGTGCGCGTTCTGACCCGGTTCTATCAGACCAGCGTTAACTCTTTCAGCGGTGCGTGTTCTGACCCGGTTCTATCAGAGCGGAGTTAACTCTTTCAGCGGTGTGTGTTCTGACCCGGTTCTATCAGAGCGGAGTTAACTCTTTCAGCGGTACGTGTTCTGACCCGGTTCTATCAGACCAGCGTTAACTCTTTCAGCGGTGTGTGTTCTGATCCGGTTCTATCAGAGCGGAGTTAACTCTTTCAGCGGTGCGCGTTCTGACCCGGATCTATCAGACCGGAGTTAACTCTTTCAGCGGTGCGCGTTCTGACCCGGTTCTATCAGACCAGCGTTAACTCTTTCAGCGGTGCGCGTTCTGACCCGGATCTATCAGACCGGAGTTAACTCTTTCAGCGGTGCGCGTTCTGACCCGGTTCTATCAGACCAGCGTTAACTCTTTCAGCGGTGCGTGTTCTGACCCGGTTCTATCAGAGCGGAGTTAACTCTTTCAGCGGTGTGTGATCTGACCCGGTTCTATCAGAGCGGAGTTAACTCTTTCAGCGGTACGTGTTCTGACCCGGTTCTATCAGACCAGCGTTAACTCTTTCAGCGGTGTGTGTTCTGATCCGGTTCTATCAGAGCGGAGTTAACTCTTTCAGCGGTACGTGTTCTGACCCGGTTCTATCAGACCAGCGTTAACTCTTTCAGCGGTGTGTGTTCTGATCCGGTTCTATCAGAGCGGAGTTAACTCTTTCAGCGGTGCGCGTTCTGACCCGGATCTATCAGAGAGGAGTTAACTCTTTCAGCGGTGCGCGTTCTGACCCGGTTCTATCAGACCAGCGTTAACTCTTTCAGCGGTGCGTGTTCTGACCCGGTTCTATCAGAGCGGAGTTAACTCTTTCAGCGGTGCGCGTTCTGACCCGGATCTATCAGACCGGAGTTAACTCTTTCAGCGGTGCGCGTTCTGACCCGGTTCTATCAGACCAGCGTTAACTCTTTCAGCGGTGCGCGTTCTGACCCGGATCTATCAGACCAGCGTTAACTCTTTCAGCGGTGCGCGTTCTGACCCGGTTCTATCAGAGAGGAGTTAACTCTTTCAGCGGTGTGTGTTCTGACCCGGTTCTATCAGAGCGGAGTTAACTCTTTCAGCGGTGCGTGTTCTGACCCGGTTCTATCAGACCAGCGTTAACTCTTTCAGCGGTGCGTGTTCTGACCTGGTTCTATCAGAGAGGAGTTAACTCTTTCAGCGGTGCGTGTTCTGACCCAGTTCTATCAGAGCGGAGTTAACTCTTTCAGTGGTGCGTGTTCTGACCCGATTCTATCAGAGCGGAGTTAACTCTTTCAGCGGTGCGTGTTCTGACCCGGTTCTATCAGAGAGGAGTTAACTCTTTCAGCGGTGTGTGTTCTGACCCGGTTCTATCAGAGCGGAGTTAACTCTTTCAGCGGTGTGTGTTCTGATCCGGTTCTATCAGAGCGGAGTTAACTCTTTCAGCGGTGTGCGTTCTGACCCGGATCTATCAGACCGGAGTTAACTCTTTCAGCGGTGCATGTTCTGACCTGGTTCTATCAGAGAGGAGTTAACTCTTTCAGCGGTGCGTGTTCTGACCCGGTTCTATCAGAGAGGAGTTAACTCTTTCAGCGGTGCGTGTTCTGACCCAGTTCTATCAGAGCGGAGTTAACTCTTTCAGTGGTGCGTGTTCTGACCCGATTCTATCAGAGCGGAGTTAACTCTTTCAGCGGTGCGTGTTCTGACCCGGTTCTATCAGAGAGGAGTTAACTCTTTCAGCGGTGTGTGTTCTGACCCGGTTCTATCAGACCAGCGTTAACTCTTTCAGCGGTGCGCGTTCTGACCCGGATCTATCAGACCGGAGTTAACTTTCAGCGGTGCGCGTTCTGACCCGGTTCTATCAGACCGGAGTTAACTCTTTCAGCGGTGCGCGTTCTGACCCGGTTCTATCAGACCAGCGTTAACTCTTTCAGCGGTGCGCGTTCTGACCCGGATCTATCGGACCAGCGTTAACTCTTTCAGCGGTGCGCGTTCTGACCCGGATCTATCAGACCGGAGTTAACTCTTTCAGCGGTGCGCGTTCTGACCCGGTTCTATCAGACCAGCGTTAACTCTTTCAGCGGTGCGTGTTCTGACCCGGTTCTATCAGAGCGGAGTTAACTCTTTCAGCGGTGTGTGTTCTGACCCGGTTCTATCAGAGCAGAGTTAACTCTTTCAGCGGTACGTGTTATGACCCGGTTCTATCAGACCAGCGTTAACTCTTTCAGCGGTGCGCGTTCTGACCCGGATCTATCGGACCAGCGTTAACTCTTTCAGCAGTGCGCGTTCTGACCCGGATCTATCAGAGCGGAGTTAACTCTTTCAGCGGTGCGCGTTCTGACCCGGTTCTATCAGAGCGGAGTTAACTCTTTCAGCGGTGCGCGTTCTGACCCAGTTCTATCAGACCGGAGTTAACTCTTTCAGCGGTGCGCGTTCTGACCCGGTTCTATCAGAGCGGAGTTAACTCTTTCAGCGGTGTGTGTTCTGATCCGGTTCTATCAGAGCGGAGTTAACTCTTTCAGCGGTGCGCGTTCTGACCCGGATCTATCAGACCGGAGTTAACTCTTTCAGCGGTGCGCGTTCTGACCCGGTTCTATCAGACCAGCGTTAACTCTTTCAGCGGTGCGCGTTCTGACCCGGATCTATCGGACCAGCGTTAACTCTTTCAGCGGTGCGCGTTCTGACCCGGATCTATCAGACCGGAGTTAACTCTTTCAGCGGTGCGCGTTCTGACCCGGATCTATCAGACCGGAGTTAACTCTTTCAGCGGTGCGCGTTCTGACCCGGTTCTATCAGACCAGCGTTAACTCTTTCAGCGGTGCGTGTTCTGACCCGGTTCTATCAGAGCGGAGTTAACTCTTTCAGCGGTGTGTGTTCTGACCCGGTTCTATCAGAGCGGAGTTAACTCTTTCAGCGGTACGTGTTCTGACCCGGTTCTATCAGACCAGCGTTAACTCTTTCAGCGGTGTGTGTTCTGATCCGGTTCTATCAGAGCGGAGTTAACTCTTTCAGCGGTGCGCGTTCTGACCCGGATCTATCAGACCGGAGTTAACTCTTTCAGCGGTGCGCGTTCTGACCCGGTTCTATCAGACCAGCGTTAACTCTTTCAGCGGTGCGCGTTCTGACCCGGATCTATCAGACCAGCGTTAACTCTTTCAGCGGTGCGCGTTCTGACCCGGTTCTATCAGAGCGGAGTTAACTCTTTCAGCGGTGTGTGTTCTGACCCGGTTCTATCAGAGCGGAGTTAACTCTTTCAGCGGTGCGTGTTCTGACCCGGTTCTATCAGACCAGCGTTAACTCTTTCAGCGGTGCGCGTTCTGACCCGGTTCTATCAGACCAGCGTTAACTCTTTCAGCGGTGCGTGTTCTGACCCGGTTCTATCAGAGCGGAGTTAACTCTTTCAGCGGTGTGTGTTCTGACCCTGTTCTATCAGAGCGGAGTTAACTCTTTCAGCGGTACGTGTTCTGACCCGGTTCTATCAGACCAGCGTTAACTCTTTCAGCGGTGCGCGTTCTGACCCGGATCTATCAGACCGGAGTTAACTCTTTCAGCGGTGCGCGTTCTGACCCGGTTCTATCAGACCAGCGTTAACTCTTTCAGCGGTGCGCGTTCTGACCCGGATCTATCGGACCAGCGTTAACTCTTTCAGCGGTGCGCGTTCTGACCCGGTTCTATCAGACCAGCGTTAACTCTTTCAGCGGTGCGTGTTCTGACCCGGTTCTATCAGAGCGGAGTTAACTCTTTCAGCGGTGTGTGTTCTGACCCGGTTCTATCAGAGCGGAGTTAACTCTTTCAGCGGTACGTGTTCTGACCCGGTTCTATCAGAGCGGAGTTAACTCTTTCAGCGGTACGTGTTCTGACCCGGTTCTATCAGACCAGCGTTAACTCTTTCAGCGGTGGGCGTTCTGACCCGGATCTATCGGACCAGCGTTAACTCTTTCAGCGGTGCGCGTTCTGACCCGGATCTATCAGACCGGAGTTAACTCTTTCAGCGGTGCGCGTTCTGACCCGGTTCTATCAGAGCGGAGTTAACTCTTTCAGCGGTGCGCGTTCTGACCCAGTTCTATCAGAGCGGAGTTAACTCTTTCAGCGGTGCGTGTTCTGACCCGGTTCTATCAGACCGGAGTTAACTCTTTCAGCGGTGCGCGTTCTGACCCGGTTCTATCAGACCAGCGTTAACTCTTTCAGCGGTGCGTGTTCTGACCCGGTTCTATCAGAGCGGAGTTAACTCTTTCAGCGGTGTGTGATCTGACCCGGTTCTATCAGAGCGGAGTTAACTCTTTCAGCGGTACGTGTTCTGACCCGGTTCTATCAGACCAGCGTTAACTCTTTCAGCGGTGTGTGTTCTGATCCGGTTCTATCAGAGCGGAGTTAACTCTTTCAGCGGTACGTGTTCTGACCCGGTTCTATCAGACCAGCGTTAACTCTTTCAGCGGTGTGTGTTCTGATCCGGTTCTATCAGAGCGGAGTTAACTCTTTCAGCGGTGCGCGTTCTGACCCGGATCTATCAGAGAGGAGTTAACTCTTTCAGCGGTGCGCGTTCTGACCCGGTTCTATCAGACCAGCGTTAACTCTTTCAGCGGTGCGTGTTCTGACCCGGTTCTATCAGAGCGGAGTTAACTCTTTCAGCGGTGCGCGTTCTGACCCGGATCTATCAGAGCGGAGTTAACTCTTTCAGCGGTGCGCGTTCTGACCCGGTTCTATCAGAGCGGAGTTAACTCTTTCAGCGGTGCGCGTTCTGACCCAGTTCTATCAGACCGGAGTTAACTCTTTCAGCGGTGCGCGTTCTGACCCGGTTCTATCAGAGCGGAGTTAACTCTTTCAGCGGTGTGTGTTCTGATCCGGTTCTATCAGAGCGGAGTTAACTCTTTCAGCGGTGCGCGTTCTGACCCGGATCTATCAGACCGGAGTTAACTCTTTCAGCGGTGCGCGTTCTGACCCGGTTCTATCAGACCAGCGTTAACTCTTTCAGCGGTGCGCGTTCTGACCCGGATCTATCGGACCAGCGTTAACTCTTTCAGCGGTGCGCGTTCTGACCCGGATCTATCAGACCGGAGTTAACTCTTTCAGCGGTGCGCGTTCTGACCCGGATCTATCAGACCGGAGTTAACTCTTTCAGCGGTGCGCGTTCTGACCCGGTTCTATCAGACCAGCGTTAACTCTTTCAGCGGTGCGTGTTCTGACCCGGTTCTATCAGAGCGGAGTTAACTCTTTCAGCGGTGTGTGTTCTGACCCGGTTCTATCAGAGCGGAGTTAACTCTTTCAGCGGTACGTGTTCTGACCCGGTTCTATCAGACCAGCGTTAACTCTTTCAGCGGTGTGTGTTCTGATCCGGTTCTATCAGAGCGGAGTTAACTCTTTCAGCGGTGCGCGTTCTGACCCGGATCTATCAGACCGGAGTTAACTCTTTCAGCGGTGCGCGTTCTGACCCGGTTCTATCAGACCAGCGTTAACTCTTTCAGCGGTGCGCGTTCTGACCCGGATCTATCAGACCAGCGTTAACTCTTTCAGCGGTGCGCGTTCTGACCCGGTTCTATCAGAGCGGAGTTAACTCTTTCAGCGGTGTGTGTTCTGACCCGGTTCTATCAGAGCGGAGTTAACTCTTTCAGCGGTGCGTGTTCTGACCCGGTTCTATCAGACCAGCGTTAACTCTTTCAGCGGTGCGCGTTCTGACCCGGTTCTATCAGACCAGCGTTAACTCTTTCAGCGGTGCGTGTTCTGACCCGGTTCTATCAGAGCGGAGTTAACTCTTTCAGCGGTGTGTGTTCTGACCCTGTTCTATCAGAGCGGAGTTAACTCTTTCAGCGGTACGTGTTCTGACCCGGTTCTATCAGACCAGCGTTAACTCTTTCAGCGGTGCGCGTTCTGACCCGGATCTATCAGACCGGAGTTAACTCTTTCAGCGGTGCGCGTTCTGACCCGGTTCTATCAGACCAGCGTTAACTCTTTCAGCGGTGCGTGTTCTGACCCGGTTCTATCAGAGCGGAGTTAACTCTTTCAGCGGTGTGTGTTCTGACCCGGTTCTATCAGAGCAGAGTTAACTCTTTCAGCGGTACGTGTTATGACCCGGTTCTATCAGACCAGCGTTAACTCTTTCAGCGGTGCGCGTTCTGACCCGGATCTATCGGACCAGCGTTAACTCTTTCAGCAGTGCGCGTTCTGACCCGGACCTATCAGACCGGAGTTAACTCTTTCAGCGGTGCGCGTTCTGACCCGGTTCTATCAGAGCGGAGTTAACTCTTTCAGCGGTGCGCTATCTGACCCAGTTCTATCAGACCGGAGTTAACTCTTTCAGCGGTGCGCGTTCTGACCCGGTTCTATCAGAGCGGAGTTAACTCTTTCAGCGGTGTGTGTTCTGATCCGGTTCTATCAGAGCGGAGTTAACTCTTTCAGCGGTGCGCGTTCTGACCCGGATCTATCAGACCGGAGTTAACTCTTTCAGCGGTGCGCGTTCTGACCCGGTTCTATCAGACCAGCGTTAACTCTTTCAGCGGTGCGCGTTCTGACCCGGATCTATCGGACCAGCGTTAACTCTTTCAGCGGTGCGCGTTCTGACCCGGATCTATCAGACCGGAGTTAACTCTTTCAGCGGTGCGCGTTCTGACCCGGATCTATCAGACCGGAGTTAACTCTTTCAGCGGTGCGCGTTCTGACCCGGTTCTATCAGACCAGCGTTAACTCTTTCAGCGGTGCGTGTTCTGACCCGGTTCTATCAGAGCGGAGTTAACTCTTTCAGCGGTGTGTGTTCTGACCCGGTTCTATCAGAGCGGAGTTAACTCTTTCAGCGGTACGTGTTCTGACCCGGTTCTATCAGACCAGCGTTAACTCTTTCAGCGGTGTGTGTTCTGATCCGGTTCTATCAGAGCGGAGTTAACTCTTTCAGCGGTGCGCGTTCTGACCCGGATCTATCAGACCGGAGTTAACTCTTTCAGCGGTGCGCGTTCTGACCCGGTTCTATCAGACCAGCGTTAACTCTTTCAGCGGTGCGCGTTCTGACCCGGATCTATCAGACCAGCGTTAACTCTTTCAGCGGTGCGCGTTCTGACCCGGTTCTATCAGAGCGGAGTTAACTCTTTCAGCGGTGTGTGTTCTGACCCGGTTCTATCAGAGCGGAGTTAACTCTTTCAGCGGTGCGTGTTCTGACCCGGTTCTATCAGACCAGCGTTAACTCTTTCAGCGGTGCGCGTTCTGACCCGGTTCTATCAGACCAGCGTTAACTCTTTCAGCGGTGCGTGTTCTGACCCGGTTCTATCAGAGCGGAGTTAACTCTTTCAGCGGTGTGTGTTCTGACCCGGTTCTATCAGAGCGGAGTTAACTCTTTCAGCGGTACGTGTTCTGACCCGGTTCTATCAGACCAGCGTTAACTCTTTCAGCGGTGTGTGTTCTGATCCGGTTCTATCAGAGCGGAGTTAACTCTTTCAGCGGTGCGCGTTCTGACCCGGATCTATCAGACCGGAGTTAACTCTTTCAGCGGTGCGCGTTCTGACCCGGTTCTATCAGACCAGCGTTAACTCTTTCAGCGGTGCGCGTTCTGACCCGGATCTATCAGACCAGCGTTAACTCTTTCAGCGGTGCGCGTTCTGACCCGGTTCTATCAGAGCGGAGTTAACTCTTTCAGCGGTGTGTGTTCTGACCCGGTTCTATCAGAGCGGAGTTAACTCTTTCAGCGGTGCGTGTTCTGACCCGGTTCTATCAGACCAGCGTTAACTCTTTCAGCGGTGCGTGTTCTGACCTGGTTCTATCAGAGAGGAGTTAACTCTTTCAGCGGTGCGTGTTCTGACCCGGTTCTATCAGAGAGGAGTTAACTCTTTCAGCGGTGCGTGTTCTGACCCAGTTCTATCAGAGCGGAGTTAACTCTTTCAGTGGTGCGTGTTCTGACCCGATTCTATCAGAGCGGAGTTAACTCTTTCAGCGGTACGTGTTCTGACCCGGTTCTATCAGACCAGCGTTAACTCTTTCAGCGGTGCGCGTTCTGACCCGGATCTATCAGACCGGAGTTAACTCTTTCAGCGGTGCGCGTTCTGACCCGGTTCTATCAGACCGGAGTTAACTCTTTCAGCGGTGCGCGTTCTGACCCGGTTCTATCAGACCAGCGTTAACTCTTTCAGCGGTGCGCGTTCTGACCCGGATCTATCGGACCAGCGTTAACTCTTTCAGCGGTGCGCGTTCTGACCCGGATCTATCAGACCGGAGTTAACTCTTTCAGCGGTGCGTGTTCTGACCCGGTTCTATCAGACCAGCGTTAACTCTTTCAGCGGTGCGTGTTCTGACCCGGTTCTATCAGAGCGGAGTTAACTCTTTCAGCGGTGTGTGTTCTGACCCGGTTCTATCAGAGCAGAGTTAACTCTTTCAGCGGTACGTGTTCTGACCCGGTTCTATCAGACCAGCGTTAACTCTTTCAGCGGTGCGCGTTCTGACCCGGATCTATCGGACCAGCGTTAACTCTTTCAGCAGTGCGCGTTCTGACCCGGATCTATCAGACCGGAGTTAACTCTTTCAGCGGTGCGCGTTCTGACCCGGTTCTATCAGAGCGGAGTTAACTCTTTCAGCGGTGCGCGTTCTGACCCAGTTCTATCAGACCGGAGTTAACTCTTTCAGCGGTGCGTGTTCTGACCCGGTTCTATCAGACCGGAGTTAACTCTTTCAGCGGTGCGCGTTCTGACCCGGTTCTATCAGACCAGCGTTAACTCTTTCAGCGGTGCGTGTTCTGACCCGGTTCTATCAGAGCGGAGTTAACTCTTTCAGCGGTGTGTGATCTGACCCGGTTCTATCAGAGCGGAGTTAACTCTTTCAGCGGTACGTGTTCTGACCCGGTTCTATCAGACCAGCGTTAACTCTTTCAGCGGTGTGTGTTCTGATCCGGTTCTATCAGAGCGGAGTTAACTCTTTCAGCGGTGCGCGTTCTGACCCGGATCTATCAGAGAGGAGTTAACTCTTTCAGCGGTGTGTGTTCTGACCCGGTTCTATCAGAGCGGAGTTAACTCTTTCAGCGGTGCGTGTTCTGATCCGGTTCTATCAGAGCGGAGTTAACTCTTTCAGCGGTGCGCGTTCTGACCCGGATCTATCAGACCGGAGTTAACTCTTTCAGCGGTGCGCGTTCTGACCCGGTTCTATCAGACCAGCGTTAACTCTTTCAGCGGTGCGCGTTCTGACCCGGATCTATCGGACCAGCGTTAACTCTTTCAGCGGTGCGCGTTCTGACCCGGATCTATCAGACCGGAGTTAACTCTTTCAGCGGTGCGCGTTCTGACCCGGTTCTATCAGACAGGAGTTAACTCTTTCAGCGGTGCGCGTTCTGACCCGGTTCTATCAGACCGGAGTTAACTCTTTCAGCGGTGCGCGTTCTGACCCGGTTCTATCAGACCAGCGTTAACTCTTTCAGCGGTGCGCGTTCTGACCCGGATCTATCAGACCGGAGTTAACTCTTTCTGCGGTGCGCGTTCTGACCCGGTTCTATCAGACCAGCGTTAACTCTTTCAGCGGTGCGTGTTCTGACCCGGTTCTATCAGAGCGGAGTTAACTCTTTCAGCGGTGTGTGTTCTGACCCGGTTCTATCAGAGCGGAGTTAACTCTTTCAGCGGTACGTGTTCTGACCCGGTTCTATCAGACCAGCGTTAACTCTTTCAGCGGTGTGTGTTCTGATCCGGTTCTATCAGAGCGGAGTTAACTCTTTCAGCGGTGCGCGTTCTGACCCAGTTCTATCAGACCGGAGTTAACTCTTTCAGCGGTGCGTGTTCTGACCCGGTTCTATCAGACCGGAGTTAACTCTTTCAGCGGTGCGCGTTCTGACCCGGTTCTATCAGACCAGCGTTAACTCTTTCAGCGGTGCGTGTTCTGACCCGGTTCTATCAGAGCGGAGTTAACTCTTTCAGCGGTGTGTGATCTGACCCGGTTCTATCAGAGCGGAGTTAACTCTTTCAGCGGTACGTGTTCTGACCCGGTTCTATCAGACCAGCGTTAACTCTTTCAGCGGTGTGTGTTCTGATCCGGTTCTATCAGAGCGGAGTTAACTCTTTCAGCGGTGCGCGTTCTGACCCGGATCTATCAGAGAGGAGTTAACTCTTTCAGCGGTGTGTGTTCTGACCCGGTTCTATCAGAGCGGAGTTAACTCTTTCAGCGGTGCGTGTTCTGATCCGGTTCTATCAGAGCGGAGTTAACTCTTTCAGCGGTGCGCGTTCTGACCCGGATCTATCAGACCGGAGTTAACTCTTTCAGCGGTGCGCGTTCTGACCCGGTTCTATCAGACCAGCGTTAACTCTTTCAGCGGTGCGCGTTCTGACCCGGATCTATCGGACCAGCGTTAACTCTTTCAGCGGTGCGCGTTCTGACCCGGATCTATCAGACCGGAGTTAACTCTTTCAGCGGTGCGCGTTCTGACCCGGTTCTATCAGACAGGAGTTAACTCTTTCAGCGGTGCGCGTTCTGACCCGGTTCTATCAGACCGGAGTTAACTCTTTCAGCGGTGCGCGTTCTGACCCGGTTCTATCAGACCAGCGTTAACTCTTTCAGCGGTGCGCGTTCTGACCCGGATCTATCAGACCGGAGTTAACTCTTTCAGCGGTGCGCGTTCTGACCCGGTTCTATCAGACCAGCGTTAACTCTTTCAGCGGTGCGTGTTCTGACCCGGTTCTATCAGAGCGGAGTTAACTCTTTCAGCGGTGTGTGTTTTGACCCGGTTCTATCAGAGCGGAGTTAACTCTTTCAGCGGTACGTGTTCTGACCCGGTTCTATCAGACCAGCGTTAACTCTTTCAGCGGTGTGTGTTCTGATCCGGTTCTATCAGAGCGGAGTTAACTCTTTCAGCGGTGCGCGTTCTGACCCGGATCTATCAGACCGGAGTTAACTCTTTCAGCGGTGCGCGTTCTGACCCGGTTCTATCAGACCAGCGTTAACTCTTTCAGCGGTGCGCGTTCTGACCCGGATCTATCAGACCAGCGTTAACTCTTTCAGCGGTGCGCGTTCTGACCCGGTTCTATCAGACCGGAGTTAACTCTTTCAGCGGTGCGCGTTCTGACCCGGTTCTATCAGACCAGCGTTAACTCTTTCAGCGGTGCGTGTTCTGACCCGGTTCTATCAGAGCGGAGTTAACTCTTTCAGCGGTGTGTGATCTGACCCGGTTCTATCAGAGAGGAGTTAACTCTTTCAGCGGTACGTGTTCTGACCCGGTTCTATCAGACCAGCGTTAACTCTTTCAGCGGTGTGTGTTCTGATCCGGTTCTATCAGAGCGGAGTTAACTCTTTCAGCGGTGCGCGTTCTGACCCGGATCTATCAGAGAGGAGTTAACTCTTTCAGCGGTGTGTGTTCTGACCCGGTTCTATCAGAGCGGAGTTAACTCTTTCAGCGGTGTGTGTTCTGATCCGGTTCTATCAGAGCGGAGTTAACTCTTTCAGCGGTGCGCGTTCTGACCCGGATCTATCAGACCGGAGTTAACTCTTTCAGCGGTGCGCGTTCTGACCCGGTTCTATCAGACCAGCGTTAACTCTTTCAGCGGTGCGCGTTCTGACCCGGTTCTATCAGACCAGCGTTAACTCTTTCAGCGGTGCGCGTTCTGACCCGGATCTATCAGACCGGAGTTAACTCTTTCAGCGGTGCGTGTTCTGACCCGGTTCTATCAGACCAGCGTTAACTCTTTCAGCGGTGCGTGTTCTGACCCGGTTCTATCAGAGCGGAGTTAACTCTTTCAGCGGTACGTGTTCTGACCCGGTTCTATCAGACCAGCGTTAACTCTTTCAGCGGTGTGTGTTCTGATCCGGTTCTATCAGAGCGGAGTTAACTCTTTCAGCGGTGCGTGTTCTGACCCGGTTCTATCAGAGAGGAGTTAACTCTTTCAGCGGTGCGTGTTCTGACCCGGTTCTATCAGACCGGAGTTAACTCTTTCAGCGGTGCGTGTTCTGACCCAGTTCTATCAGAGCGGAGTTAACTCTTTCAGCGGTGCGTGTTCTGACCCGGTTCTATCAGAGCGGAGTTAACTCTTTCAGCGGTACGTGTTCTGACCCGGTTCTATCAGACCAGCGTTAACTTTTTCAGCGGTGTGTGTTCTGATCCGGTTCTATCAGAGCGGAGTTAACTCTTTCAGTGGTGCGCGTTCTGACCCGGATCTATCAGACCGGAGTTAACTCTTTCAGCGGTGCGCGTTCTGACCCGGTTCTATCAGACCAGCGTTAAGTCTTTCAGCGGTGCGCGTTCTGACCCGGATCTATCAGACCAGTGTTAACTCTTTCAGCGGTGCGCGTTCTGACCCGGATCTATCAGACCGGAGTTAACTCTTTCAGCGGTGCGCGTTCTGACCCGGTTCTATCAGACCAGCGTTAACTCTTTCAGCGGTGCGTGTTCTGACCCGGTTCTATCAGAGCGGATTTAACTCTTTCAGCGGTGAGTGTTCTGACCCGGTTCTATCAGAGCGGAGTTAACTCTTTCAGCGGTACGTGTTCTGACCCGGTTCTATCAGACCAGCGGAGTTAACTCTTTCAGCGGTGTGTGTTCTGATCCGGTTCTATCAGAGCGGAGTTAACTCTTTCAGCGGTGCGCGTTCTGACCCGGATCTATCAGACCGGAGTTAACTCTTTCAGCGGTGCGCGTTCTGACCCGGTTCTATCAGAGCGGCGTTAACTCTTTCAGCGGTGCGCGTTCTGACCCGGATCTATCAGACCGGAGTTAACTCTTTCAGCGGTGCGCGTTCTGACCCGGTTCTATCAGACCGGCGTTAACTCTTTCAGCGGTGCGTGTTCTGACCCGGTTCTATCAGAGAGGAGTTAACTCTTTCAGCGGTGCGTGTTCTGACCCGGTTCTATCAGAACAGAATTAACTTTTTTAGCGGTGTGTGTTCTGACCCGGTTCTATCAGAGCGGAGTTAACTCTTTCAGCCGTGCGTGTTCTGACCCGGTTCTATCAGAGCGGAGTTAACTCTTTCAGCGGTGCGTGTTCTGACCCAGTTCTATCAGAGCGGAGTTAACTCTTTCAGCGGTGCGTGTTCTGACCCGGTTCTATCAGAGCGGAGTTAACTCTTTCAGCGTTGCGTGTTCTGACCCGGTTCTATCAGAGCGGAGTTAACTCTTTCAGCGTTGCGTGTTCTGACCTGGTTCTATCAGAGCGGAGTTAACTCTTTCAGCGTTGCGTGTTCTGACCCGGTTCTATCAGAGCGGAGTTAACTCTTTCAGCGTTGCACGTTCTGACCCGGTTCTATCAGAGCGGAGTTAACTCTTTCAGCGGTGCGCGTTCTGACCCGGTTCTATCAGAGCGGAGTTAACTCTTTCAGTGGTGCGTGTTCTGACCCGATTCTATCAGAGCGGAGTTAACTCTTTCAGCGATGCGTGTTCTGACCCGGTTCTATCAGAGAGGAGTTAACTCTTTCAGTGGTGCGTGTTCTGACCCGGTTCTATCAGAGCGGAGTTAACTCTTTCAGCGGTGCGTGTTCTGACCCGGTTCTATCAGAGTGGAGTTAACTCTTTCAGCGGTGCGTGTTCTGACCTGGTTGTATCAGAGCGGAGTTAACTCTTTCAGCGGTGCGCGTTCTGACCCGGATCTATCAGACCGGAGTTAACTCTTTCAGCGGTGCGCGTTCTGACCCGGTTCTATCAGACCAGCGTTAACTCTTTCAGCGGTGCGTGTTCTGACCCGGTTCTATCAGAGCGGAGTTAACTCTTTCAGCGGTGTGTGTTCTGACCCGGTTCTATCAGAGCGGAGTTAACTCTTTCAGCGGTACGTGTTCTGACCCGGTTCTATCAGACCAGCGTTAACTCTTTCAGCGGTGTGTGTTCTGATCCGGTTCTATCAGAGCGGAGTTAACTCTTTCAGCGGTGCGCGTTCTGACCCGGATCTATCAGACCGGAGTTAACTCTTTCAGCGGTGCGCGTTCTGACCCGGTTCTATCAGACCAGCGTTAACTCTTTCAGCGGTGCGCGTTCTGACCCGGATCTATCAGACCAGCGTTAACTCTTTCAGCGGTGCGCGTTCTGACCCGGTTCTATCAGAGCGGAGTTAACTCTTTCAGCGGTGTGTGTTCTGACCCGGTTCTATCAGAGCGGAGTTAACTCTTTCAGCGGTGCGTGTTCTGACCCGGTTCTATCAGACCAGCGTTAACTCTTTCAGCGGTGCGCGTTCTGACCCGGTTCTATCAGACCAGCGTTAACTCTTTCAGCGGTGCGTGTTCTGACCCGGTTCTATCAGAGCGGAGTTAACTCTTTCAGCGGTGTGTGTTCTGACCCTGTTCTATCAGAGCGGAGTTAACTCTTTCAGCGGTACGTGTTCTGACCCGGTTCTATCAGACCAGCGTTAACTCTTTCAGCGGTGCGCGTTCTGACCCGGATCTATCAGACCGGAGTTAACTCTTTCAGCGGTGCGCGTTCTGACCCGGTTCTATCAGACCAGCGTTAACTCTTTCAGCGGTGCGTGTTCTGACCCGGTTCTATCAGAGCGGAGTTAACTCTTTCAGCGGTGTGTGTTCTGACCCGGTTCTATCAGAGCAGAGTTAACTCTTTCAGCGGTACGTGTTATGACCCGGTTCTATCAGACCAGCGTTAACTCTTTCAGCGGTGCGCGTTCTGACCCGGATCTATCGGACCAGCGTTAACTCTTTCAGCAGTGCGCGTTCTGACCCGGACCTATCAGACCGGAGTTAACTCTTTCAGCGGTGCGCGTTCTGACCCGGTTCTATCAGAGCGGAGTTAACTCTTTCAGCGGTGCGCTATCTGACCCAGTTCTATCAGACCGGAGTTAACTCTTTCAGCGGTGCGCGTTCTGACCCGGTTCTATCAGAGCGGAGTTAACTCTTTCAGCGGTGTGTGTTCTGATCCGGTTCTATCAGAGCGGAGTTAACTCTTTCAGCGGTGCGCGTTCTGACCCGGATCTATCAGACCGGAGTTAACTCTTTCAGCGGTGCGCGTTCTGACCCGGTTCTATCAGACCAGCGTTAACTCTTTCAGCGGTGCGCGTTCTGACCCGGATCTATCGGACCAGCGTTAACTCTTTCAGCGGTGCGCGTTCTGACCCGGATCTATCAGACCGGAGTTAACTCTTTCAGCGGTGCGCGTTCTGACCCGGATCTATCAGACCGGAGTTAACTCTTTCAGCGGTGCGCGTTCTGACCCGGTTCTATCAGACCAGCGTTAACTCTTTCAGCGGTGCGTGTTCTGACCCGGTTCTATCAGAGCGGAGTTAACTCTTTCAGCGGTGTGTGTTCTGACCCGGTTCTATCAGAGCGGAGTTAACTCTTTCAGCGGTACGTGTTCTGACCCGGTTCTATCAGACCAGCGTTAACTCTTTCAGCGGTGTGTGTTCTGATCCGGTTCTATCAGAGCGGAGTTAACTCTTTCAGCGGTGCGCGTTCTGACCCGGATCTATCAGACCGGAGTTAACTCTTTCAGCGGTGCGCGTTCTGACCCGGTTCTATCAGACCAGCGTTAACTCTTTCAGCGGTGCGCGTTCTGACCCGGATCTATCAGACCAGCGTTAACTCTTTCAGCGGTGCGCGTTCTGACCCGGTTCTATCAGAGCGGAGTTAACTCTTTCAGCGGTGTGTGTTCTGACCCGGTTCTATCAGAGCGGAGTTAACTCTTTCAGCGGTGCGTGTTCTGACCCGGTTCTATCAGACCAGCGTTAACTCTTTCAGCGGTGCGCGTTCTGACCCGGTTCTATCAGACCAGCGTTAACTCTTTCAGCGGTGCGTGTTCTGACCCGGTTCTATCAGAGCGGAGTTAACTCTTTCAGCGGTGTGTGTTCTGACCCGGTTCTATCAGAGCGGAGTTAACTCTTTCAGCGGTACGTGTTCTGACCCGGTTCTATCAGACCAGCGTTAACTCTTTCAGCGGTGTGTGTTCTGATCCGGTTCTATCAGAGCGGAGTTAACTCTTTCAGCGGTGCGCGTTCTGACCCGGATCTATCAGACCGGAGTTAACTCTTTCAGCGGTGCGCGTTCTGACCCGGTTCTATCAGACCAGCGTTAACTCTTTCAGCGGTGCGCGTTCTGACCCGGATCTATCAGACCAGCGTTAACTCTTTCAGCGGTGCGCGTTCTGACCCGGTTCTATCAGAGCGGAGTTAACTCTTTCAGCGGTGTGTGTTCTGACCCGGTTCTATCAGAGCGGAGTTAACTCTTTCAGCGGTGCGTGTTCTGACCCGGTTCTATCAGACCAGCGTTAACTCTTTCAGCGGTGCGTGTTCTGACCTGGTTCTATCAGAGAGGAGTTAACTCTTTCAGCGGTGCGTGTTCTGACCCGGTTCTATCAGAGAGGAGTTAACTCTTTCAGCGGTGCGTGTTCTGACCCAGTTCTATCAGAGCGGAGTTAACTCTTTCAGTGGTGCGTGTTCTGACCCGATTCTATCAGAGCGGAGTTAACTCTTTCAGCGGTACGTGTTCTGACCCGGTTCTATCAGACCAGCGTTAACTCTTTCAGCGGTGCGCGTTCTGACCCGGATCTATCAGACCGGAGTTAACTCTTTCAGCGGTGCGCGTTCTGACCCGGTTCTATCAGACCGGAGTTAACTCTTTCAGCGGTGCGCGTTCTGACCCGGTTCTATCAGACCAGCGTTAACTCTTTCAGCGGTGCGCGTTCTGACCCGGATCTATCGGACCAGCGTTAACTCTTTCAGCGGTGCGCGTTCTGACCCGGATCTATCAGACCGGAGTTAACTCTTTCAGCGGTGCGTGTTCTGACCCGGTTCTATCAGACCAGCGTTAACTCTTTCAGCGGTGCGTGTTCTGACCCGGTTCTATCAGAGCGGAGTTAACTCTTTCAGCGGTGTGTGTTCTGACCCGGTTCTATCAGAGCAGAGTTAACTCTTTCAGCGGTACGTGTTCTGACCCGGTTCTATCAGACCAGCGTTAACTCTTTCAGCGGTGCGCGTTCTGACCCGGATCTATCGGACCAGCGTTAACTCTTTCAGCAGTGCGCGTTCTGACCCGGATCTATCAGACCGGAGTTAACTCTTTCAGCGGTGCGCGTTCTGACCCGGTTCTATCAGAGCGGAGTTAACTCTTTCAGCGGTGCGCGTTCTGACCCAGTTCTATCAGACCGGAGTTAACTCTTTCAGCGGTGCGTGTTCTGACCCGGTTCTATCAGACCGGAGTTAACTCTTTCAGCGGTGCGCGTTCTGACCCGGTTCTATCAGACCAGCGTTAACTCTTTCAGCGGTGCGTGTTCTGACCCGGTTCTATCAGAGCGGAGTTAACTCTTTCAGCGGTGTGTGATCTGACCCGGTTCTATCAGAGCGGAGTTAACTCTTTCAGCGGTACGTGTTCTGACCCGGTTCTATCAGACCAGCGTTAACTCTTTCAGCGGTGTGTGTTCTGATCCGGTTCTATCAGAGCGGAGTTAACTCTTTCAGCGGTGCGCGTTCTGACCCGGATCTATCAGAGAGGAGTTAACTCTTTCAGCGGTGTGTGTTCTGACCCGGTTCTATCAGAGCGGAGTTAACTCTTTCAGCGGTGCGTGTTCTGATCCGGTTCTATCAGAGCGGAGTTAACTCTTTCAGCGGTGCGCGTTCTGACCCGGATCTATCAGACCGGAGTTAACTCTTTCAGCGGTGCGCGTTCTGACCCGGTTCTATCAGACCAGCGTTAACTCTTTCAGCGGTGCGCGTTCTGACCCGGATCTATCGGACCAGCGTTAACTCTTTCAGCGGTGCGCGTTCTGACCCGGATCTATCAGACCGGAGTTAACTCTTTCAGCGGTGCGCGTTCTGACCCGGTTCTATCAGACAGGAGTTAACTCTTTCAGCGGTGCGCGTTCTGACCCGGTTCTATCAGACCGGAGTTAACTCTTTCAGCGGTGCGCGTTCTGACCCGGTTCTATCAGACCAGCGTTAACTCTTTCAGCGGTGCGCGTTCTGACCCGGATCTATCAGACCGGAGTTAACTCTTTCTGCGGTGCGCGTTCTGACCCGGTTCTATCAGACCAGCGTTAACTCTTTCAGCGGTGCGTGTTCTGACCCGGTTCTATCAGAGCGGAGTTAACTCTTTCAGCGGTGTGTGTTCTGACCCGGTTCTATCAGAGCGGAGTTAACTCTTTCAGCGGTACGTGTTCTGACCCGGTTCTATCAGACCAGCGTTAACTCTTTCAGCGGTGTGTGTTCTGATCCGGTTCTATCAGAGCGGAGTTAACTCTTTCAGCGGTGCGCGTTCTGACCCAGTTCTATCAGACCGGAGTTAACTCTTTCAGCGGTGCGTGTTCTGACCCGGTTCTATCAGACCGGAGTTAACTCTTTCAGCGGTGCGCGTTCTGACCCGGTTCTATCAGACCAGCGTTAACTCTTTCAGCGGTGCGTGTTCTGACCCGGTTCTATCAGAGCGGAGTTAACTCTTTCAGCGGTGTGTGATCTGACCCGGTTCTATCAGAGCGGAGTTAACTCTTTCAGCGGTACGTGTTCTGACCCGGTTCTATCAGACCAGCGTTAACTCTTTCAGCGGTGTGTGTTCTGATCCGGTTCTATCAGAGCGGAGTTAACTCTTTCAGCGGTGCGCGTTCTGACCCGGATCTATCAGAGAGGAGTTAACTCTTTCAGCGGTGTGTGTTCTGACCCGGTTCTATCAGAGCGGAGTTAACTCTTTCAGCGGTGCGTGTTCTGATCCGGTTCTATCAGAGCGGAGTTAACTCTTTCAGCGGTGCGCGTTCTGACCCGGATCTATCAGACCGGAGTTAACTCTTTCAGCGGTGCGCGTTCTGACCCGGTTCTATCAGACCAGCGTTAACTCTTTCAGCGGTGCGCGTTCTGACCCGGATCTATCGGACCAGCGTTAACTCTTTCAGCGGTGCGCGTTCTGACCCGGATCTATCAGACCGGAGTTAACTCTTTCAGCGGTGCGCGTTCTGACCCGGTTCTATCAGACAGGAGTTAACTCTTTCAGCGGTGCGCGTTCTGACCCGGTTCTATCAGACCGGAGTTAACTCTTTCAGCGGTGCGCGTTCTGACCCGGTTCTATCAGACCAGCGTTAACTCTTTCAGCGGTGCGCGTTCTGACCCGGATCTATCAGACCGGAGTTAACTCTTTCAGCGGTGCGCGTTCTGACCCGGTTCTATCAGACCAGCGTTAACTCTTTCAGCGGTGCGTGTTCTGACCCGGTTCTATCAGAGCGGAGTTAACTCTTTCAGCGGTGTGTGTTTTGACCCGGTTCTATCAGAGCGGAGTTAACTCTTTCAGCGGTACGTGTTCTGACCCGGTTCTATCAGACCAGCGTTAACTCTTTCAGCGGTGTGTGTTCTGATCCGGTTCTATCAGAGCGGAGTTAACTCTTTCAGCGGTGCGCGTTCTGACCCGGATCTATCAGACCGGAGTTAACTCTTTCAGCGGTGCGCGTTCTGACCCGGTTCTATCAGACCAGCGTTAACTCTTTCAGCGGTGCGCGTTCTGACCCGGATCTATCAGACCAGCGTTAACTCTTTCAGCGGTGCGCGTTCTGACCCGGTTCTATCAGACCGGAGTTAACTCTTTCAGCGGTGCGCGTTCTGACCCGGTTCTATCAGACCAGCGTTAACTCTTTCAGCGGTGCGTGTTCTGACCCGGTTCTATCAGAGCGGAGTTAACTCTTTCAGCGGTGTGTGATCTGACCCGGTTCTATCAGAGAGGAGTTAACTCTTTCAGCGGTACGTGTTCTGACCCGGTTCTATCAGACCAGCGTTAACTCTTTCAGCGGTGTGTGTTCTGATCCGGTTCTATCAGAGCGGAGTTAACTCTTTCAGCGGTGCGCGTTCTGACCCGGATCTATCAGAGAGGAGTTAACTCTTTCAGCGGTGTGTGTTCTGACCCGGTTCTATCAGAGCGGAGTTAACTCTTTCAGCGGTGTGTGTTCTGATCCGGTTCTATCAGAGCGGAGTTAACTCTTTCAGCGGTGCGCGTTCTGACCCGGATCTATCAGACCGGAGTTAACTCTTTCAGCGGTGCGCGTTCTGACCCGGTTCTATCAGACCAGCGTTAACTCTTTCAGCGGTGCGCGTTCTGACCCGGTTCTATCAGACCAGCGTTAACTCTTTCAGCGGTGCGCGTTCTGACCCGGATCTATCAGACCGGAGTTAACTCTTTCAGCGGTGCGTGTTCTGACCCGGTTCTATCAGACCAGCGTTAACTCTTTCAGCGGTGCGTGTTCTGACCCGGTTCTATCAGAGCGGAGTTAACTCTTTCAGCGGTACGTGTTCTGACCCGGTTCTATCAGACCAGCGTTAACTCTTTCAGCGGTGTGTGTTCTGATCCGGTTCTATCAGAGCGGAGTTAACTCTTTCAGCGGTGCGTGTTCTGACCCGGTTCTATCAGAGAGGAGTTAACTCTTTCAGCGGTGCGTGTTCTGACCCGGTTCTATCAGACCGGAGTTAACTCTTTCAGCGGTGCGTGTTCTGACCCAGTTCTATCAGAGCGGAGTTAACTCTTTCAGCGGTGCGTGTTCTGACCCGGTTCTATCAGAGCGGAGTTAACTCTTTCAGCGGTACGTGTTCTGACCCGGTTCTATCAGACCAGCGTTAACTTTTTCAGCGGTGTGTGTTCTGATCCGGTTCTATCAGAGCGGAGTTAACTCTTTCAGTGGTGCGCGTTCTGACCCGGATCTATCAGACCGGAGTTAACTCTTTCAGCGGTGCGCGTTCTGACCCGGTTCTATCAGACCAGCGTTAAGTCTTTCAGCGGTGCGCGTTCTGACCCGGATCTATCAGACCAGTGTTAACTCTTTCAGCGGTGCGCGTTCTGACCCGGATCTATCAGACCGGAGTTAACTCTTTCAGCGGTGCGCGTTCTGACCCGGTTCTATCAGACCAGCGTTAACTCTTTCAGCGGTGCGTGTTCTGACCCGGTTCTATCAGAGCGGATTTAACTCTTTCAGCGGTGAGTGTTCTGACCCGGTTCTATCAGAGCGGAGTTAACTCTTTCAGCGGTACGTGTTCTGACCCGGTTCTATCAGACCAGCGGAGTTAACTCTTTCAGCGGTGTGTGTTCTGATCCGGTTCTATCAGAGCGGAGTTAACTCTTTCAGCGGTGCGCGTTCTGACCCGGATCTATCAGACCGGAGTTAACTCTTTCAGCGGTGCGCGTTCTGACCCGGTTCTATCAGAGCGGCGTTAACTCTTTCAGCGGTGCGCGTTCTGACCCGGATCTATCAGACCGGAGTTAACTCTTTCAGCGGTGCGCGTTCTGACCCGGTTCTATCAGACCGGCGTTAACTCTTTCAGCGGTGCGTGTTCTGACCCGGTTCTATCAGAGAGGAGTTAACTCTTTCAGCGGTGCGTGTTCTGACCCGGTTCTATCAGAACAGAATTAACTTTTTTAGCGGTGTGTGTTCTGACCCGGTTCTATCAGAGCGGAGTTAACTCTTTCAGCCGTGCGTGTTCTGACCCGGTTCTATCAGAGCGGAGTTAACTCTTTCAGCGGTGCGTGTTCTGACCCAGTTCTATCAGAGCGGAGTTAACTCTTTCAGCGGTGCGTGTTCTGACCCGGTTCTATCAGAGCGGAGTTAACTCTTTCAGCGTTGCGTGTTCTGACCCGGTTCTATCAGAGCGGAGTTAACTCTTTCAGCGTTGCGTGTTCTGACCTGGTTCTATCAGAGCGGAGTTAACTCTTTCAGCGTTGCGTGTTCTGACCCGGTTCTATCAGAGCGGAGTTAACTCTTTCAGCGTTGCACGTTCTGACCCGGTTCTATCAGAGCGGAGTTAACTCTTTCAGCGGTGCGCGTTCTGACCCGGTTCTATCAGAGCGGAGTTAACTCTTTCAGTGGTGCGTGTTCTGACCCGATTCTATCAGAGCGGAGTTAACTCTTTCAGCGATGCGTGTTCTGACCCGGTTCTATCAGAGAGGAGTTAACTCTTTCAGTGGTGCGTGTTCTGACCCGGTTCTATCAGAGCGGAGTTAACTCTTTCAGCGGTGCGTGTTCTGACCCGGTTCTATCAGAGTGGAGTTAACTCTTTCAGCGGTGCGTGTTCTGACCTGGTTGTATCAGAGCGGAGTTAACTCTTTCAGCGGTGTGTGTTCTGACCCGGGTTCTATCAGAGAGGAGTTAACTCTTTCAGCGGTGCGTGTTCTGACCCGGGTTTTATCAGAGCGGAGTTAACTCTTTCAGCGGTGCGTGTTCTGACCCGGTTCTATCAGAGCGGAGTTAACTCTTTCAGCGGTGCGCGTTCTGACCCGGTTCTATCAGAGCGGAGTTAACTCTTTCAGCGGTGCGTGTTCTGACCCGGTTCTTTCAGAGAGGAGTTAACTCTTTC
The DNA here is from genome assembly GCF_029633855.1 of Hoplias malabaricus. Classification (NCBI taxonomy): domain Eukaryota; kingdom Metazoa; phylum Chordata; class Actinopteri; order Characiformes; family Erythrinidae; genus Hoplias; species Hoplias malabaricus. The sequence goes on from NC_089800.1 coordinate 89,414,623, forward strand.
AGCGGTGTGTGTTCTGACCCGGTTCTATCAGAGCGGAGTTAACTCTTTCAGCGGTGTGTGTTCTGACCCGGGTTCTATCAGAGAGGAGTTAACTCTTTCAGCGGTGCGCGTTCTGACCCGGATCTATCAGACCGGAGTTAACTCTTTCAGCGGTGCGCGTTCTGACCCGGTTCTATCAGACCAGCGTTAACTCTTTCAGCGGTGCGCGTTCTGACCCGGATCTATCGGACCAGCGTTAACTCTTTCAGCGGTGCGCGTTCTGACCCGGTTCTATCAGACCAGCGTTAACTCTTTCAGCGGTGCGCGTTCTGACCCGGATCTATCAGACCGGAGTTAACTCTTTCAGCGGTGCGCGTTCTGACCCGGTTCTATCAGACCAGCGTTAACTCTTTCAGCGGTGTGTGTTCTGACCCGGTTCTATCAGAGCGGAGTTAACTCTTTCAGCGGTGTGTGTTCTGACCCGGTTCTATCAGAGCGGAGTTAACTCTTTCAGCGGTACGTGTTCTGACCCGGTTCTATCAGACCAGCGTTAACTCTTTCAGCGGTGCGCGTTCTGACCCGGATCTATCGGACCAGCGTTAACTCTTTCAGCGGTGCGCGTTCTGACCCGGTTCTATCAGAGCGGAGTTAACTCTTTCAGCGGTGCGCGTTCTGACCCAGTTCTATCAGAGCGGAGTTAACTCTTTCAGCGGTGCGTGTTCTGACCCGGTTCTATCAGACCGGAGTTAACTCTTTCAGCGGTGCGCGTTCTGACCCGGTTCTATCAGACCAGCGTTAACTCTTTCAGCGGTGCGTGTTCTGACCCGGTTCTATCAGAGCGGAGTTAACTCTTTCAGCGGTGTGTGATCTGACCCGGTTCTATCAGAGCGGAGTTAACTCTTTCAGCGGTACGTGTTCTGACCCGGTTCTATCAGACCAGCGTTAACTCTTTCAGCGGTGTGTGTTCTGATCCGGTTCTATCAGAGCGGAGTTAACTCTTTCAGCGGTGCGCGTTCTGACCCGGATCTATCAGAGAGGATTTAACTCTTTCAGCGGTGTGTGTTCTGACCCGGTTCTATCAGAGCGGAGTTAACTCTTTCAGCGGTGTGTGTTCTGATCCGGTTCTATCAGAGCGGAGTTAACTCTTTCAGCGGTGCGCGTTCTGACCCGGATCTATCAGACCGGAGTTAACTCTTTCAGCGGTGCGCGTTCTGACCCGGTTCTATCAGACCAGCGTTAACTCTTTCAGCGGTGCGCGTTCTGACCCGGATCTATCGGACCAGCGTTAACTCTTTCAGCGGTGCGCGTTCTGACCCGGATCTATCAGACCGGAGTTAACTCTTTCAGCGGTGCGCGTTCTGACCCGGTTCTATCAGACAGGAGTTAACTCTTTCAGCGGTGCGCGTTCTGACCCGGTTCTATCAGACCGGAGTTAACTCTTTCAGCGGTGCGCGTTCTGACCCGGTTCTATCAGACCAGCGTTAACTCTTTCAGCGGTGCGTGTTCTGACCCGGTTCTATCAGAGCGGAGTTAACTTTTTCAGCGGTGTGTGTTCTGACCCGGTTCTATCAGAGCGGAGTTAACTCTTTCAGCGGTACGTGTTCTGACCCGGTTCTATCAGACCAGCGTTAACTCTTTCAGCGGTGTGTGTTCTGATCCGGTTCTATCAGAGCGGAGTTAACTCTTTCAGCGGTGCGCGTTCTGACCCGGATCTATCAGAGAGGAGTTAACTCTTTCAGCGGTGTGTGTTCTGACCCGGTTCTATCAGAGCGGAGTTAACTCTTTCAGCGGTGTGTGTTCTGATCCGGTTCTATCAGAGCGGAGTTAACTCTTTCAGCGGTGCGCGTTCTGACCCGGATCTATCAGACCGGAGTTAACTCTTTCAGCGGTGCGCGTTCTGACCCGGTTCTATCAGACCAGCGTTAACTCTTTCAGCGGTGCGCGTTCTGACCCGGATCTATCGGACCAGCGTTAACTCTTTCAGCGGTGCGCGTTCTGACCCGGATCTATCAGACCGGAGTTAACTCTTTAAGCGGTGCGCGTTCTGACCCGGTTCTATCAGACAGGAGTTAACTCTTTCAGCGGTGCGCGTTCTGACCCGGTTCTATCAGACCGGAGTTAACTCTTTCAGCGGTGCGCGTTCTGACCCGGTTCTATCAGACCAGCGTTAACTCTTTCAGCGGTGCGCGTTCTGACCCGGATCTATCAGACCGGAGTTAACTCTTTCAGCGGTGCGCGTTCTGACCCGGTTCTATCAGACCAGCGTTAACTCTTTCAGCGGTGCGCGTTCTGATCCGGTTCTATCAGAGCGGAGTTAACTCTTTCAGCGGTGCGCGTTCTGACCCGGATCTATCAGACCGGAGTTAACTCTTTCAGCGGTGCGCGTTCTGACCCGGTTCTATCAGACCAGCGTTAACTCTTTCAGCGGTGCGCGTTCTGACCCGGACCTATCAGACCAGCGTTAACTCTTTCAGCGGTGCGCGTTCTGACCCGGTTCTATCAGAGCGGAGTTAACTCTTTCAGCGGTGCGCGTTCTGACCCGGTTCTATCAGACCAGCGTTAACTCTTTCAGCGGTGCGTGTTCTGACCCGGTTCTATCAGAGCGGAGTTAACTCTTTCAGCGGTGCGTGTTCTGACCCGGATCTATCAGACCAGCGTTAACTCTTTCAGCGGTGCGCGTTCTGACCCGGATCTATCAGACCGGAGTTAACTCTTTCAGCGGTGCGCGTTCTGACCCGGTTCTATCAGAGCGGAGTTAACTCTTTCAGCGGTGCGCGTTCTGACCCGGTTCTATCAGACCAGCGTTAACTCTTTCAGCGGTGCGTGTTCTGACCCGGTTCTATCAGAGCGGAGTTAACTCTTTCAGCGGTGCGTGTTCTGACCCGGATCTATCAGACCAGCGTTAACTCTTTCAGCGGTGCGCGTTCTGACCCGGATCTATCAGACCGGAGTTAACTCTTTCAGCGGTGCGCGTTCTGACCCGGTTCTATCAGACCAGCGTTAACTCTTTCAGCGGTGCGTGTTCTGACCCGGTTCTATCAGAGCGGATTTAACTCTTTCAGCGGTGTGTGTTCTGACCCGGTTCTATCAGAGCGGAGTTAACTCTTTCAGCGGTACGTGTTCTGACCCGGTTCTATCAGACCAGCGTTAACTCTTTCAGCGGTGTGTGTTCTGATCCGGTTCTATCAGAGCGGAGTTAACTCTTTCAGCGGTGCGCGTTCTGACCCGGATCTATCAGACCGGAGTTAACTCTTTCAGCGGTGCGCGTTCTGACCCGGTTCTATCAGACCGGCGTTAACTCTTTCAGCGGTGCGCGTTCTGACCCGGTTCTATCAGACCAGCGTTAACTCTTTCAGCAGTGCGCGTTCTGACCCGTTTCTATCAGAGCGGCGTTAACTCTTTCAGCGGTGCGCGTTCTGACCCGGATCTATCAGACCGGAGTTAACTCTTTCAGCGGTGCGCGTTCTGACCCGGTTCTATCAGACCGGCGTTAACTCTTTCAGCGGTGCGTGTTCTGACCCGGTTCTATCAGAGAGGAGTTAACTCTTTCAGCAGTGCGTGTTCTGACCCGGTTCTATCAGAGCGGAGTTAACTTTTTCAGCCGTGCGTGTTCTGACCCGGTTCTATCAGAGCGGAGTTAACTCTTTCAGCGGTGCGTGTTCTGACCCAGTTCTATCAGAGCGGAGTTAACTCTTTCAGCGGTGCGTGTTCTGACCCGGTTCTATCAGACCGGAGTTAACTCTTTCAGCGGTGCGCGTTCTGACCCGGTTCTATCAGACCAGCGTTAACTCTTTCAGCGGTGCGTGTTCTGACCCGGTTCTATCAGAGCGGAGTTAACTTTTTCAGCGGTGTGTGTTCTGACCCGGTTCTATCAGAGCGGAGTTAACTCTTTCAACGGTACGTGTTCTGACCCGGTTCTATCAGACCAGCGTTAACTCTTTCAGCGGTGTGTGTTCTGATCCGGTTCTATCAGAGCGGAGTTAACTCTTTCAGCGGTGCGCGTTCTGACCCGGATCTATCAGAGAGGAGTTAACTCTTTCAGCGGTGTGTGTTCTGACCCGGTTCTATCAGAGCGGAGTTAACTCTTTCAGCGGTGTGTGTTCTGATCCGGTTCTATCAGAGCGGAGTTAACTCTTTCAGCGGTGCGCGTTCTGACCCGGATCTATCAGACCAGAGTTAACTCTTTCAGCGGTGCGCGTTCTGACCCGGTTCTATCAGACCGGCGTTAACTCTTTCAGCGGTGCGTGTTCTGACCCGGTTCTATCAGAGAGGAGTTAACTCTTTCAGCGGTGCGCGTTCTGACCCGGATCTATCAGACCGGAGTTAACTCTTTCAGCGGTGCGCGTTCTGACCCGGTTCTATCAGACCGGAGTTAACTCTTTCAGCGGTGCGCGTTCTGACCCGGTTCTATCAGACCAGCGTTAACTCTTTCAGCGGTGCGCGTTCTGACCCGGATCTATCGGACCAGCGTTAACTCTTTCAGCGGTGCGCGTTCTGACCCGGATCTATCAGACCGGAGTTAACTCTTTCAGCGGTGCGCGTTCTGACCCGGTTCTATCAGAGCGGAGTTAACTCTTTCAGCGGTGCGCGTTCTGACCCAGTTCTATCAGAGCGGAGTTAACTCTTTCAGCGGTGCGTGTTCTGACCCGGTTCTATCAGACCGGAGTTAACTCTTTCAGCGGTGCGCGTTCTGACCCGGTTCTATCAGACCAGCGTTAACTCTTTCAGCGGTGCGTGTTCTGACCCGGTTCTATCAGAGCGGAGTTAACTTTTTCAGCGGTGTGTGTTCTGACCCGGTTCTATCAGAGCGGAGTTAACTCTTTCAGCGGTACGTGTTCTGACCCGGTTCTATCAGACCAGCGTTAACTCTTTCAGCGGTGTGTGTTCTGATCCGGTTCTATCAGAGCGGAGTTAACTCTTTCAGCGGTGCGCGTTCTGACCCGGATCTATCAGAGAGGAGTTAACTCTTTCAGCGGTGTGTGTTCTGACCCGGTTCTATCAGAGCGGAGTTAACTCTTTCAGCGGTGTGTGTTCTGATCCGGTTCTATCAGAGCGGAGTTAACTCTTTCAGCGGTGCGCGTTCTGACCCGGATCTATCAGACCGGAGTTAACTCTTTCAGCGGTGCGCGTTCTGACCCGGTTCTATCAGACCAGCGTTAACTCTTTCAGCGGTGCGCGTTCTGACCCGGATCTATCGGACCAGCGTTAACTCTTTCAGCGGTGCGCGTTCTGACCCGGATCTATCAGACCGGAGTTAACTCTTTAATCGGTGCGCGTTCTGACCCGGTTCTATCAGACAGGAGTTAACTCTTTCAGCGGTGCGCGTTCTGACCCGGTTCTATCAGACCGGAGTTAACTCTTTCAGCGGTGCGCGTTCTGACCCGGTTCTATCAGACCAGCGTTAACTCTTTCAGCGGTGCGCGTTCTGACCCGGATCTATCAGACCGGAGTTAACTCTTTCAGCGGTGCGCGTTCTGACCCGGTTCTATCAGACCAGCGTTAACTCTTTCAGCGGTGCGCGTTCTGATCCGGTTCTATCAGAGCGGAGTTAACTCTTTCAGCGGTGCGCGTTCTGACCCGGATCTATCAGACCGGAGTTAACTCTTTCAGCGGTGCGCGTTCTGACCCGGTTCTATCAGACCAGCGTTAACTCTTTCAGCGGTGCGCGTTCTGACCCGGACCTATCAGACCAGCGTTAACTCTTTCAGCGGTGCGCGTTCTGACCCGGTTCTATCAGAGCGGAGTTAACTCTTTCAGCGGTGCGCGTTCTGACCCGGTTCTATCAGACCAGCGTTAACTCTTTCAGCGGTGCGTGTTCTGACCCGGTTCTATCAGAGCGGAGTTAACTCTTTCAGCGGTGCGTGTTCTGACCCGGATCTATCAGACCAGCGTTAACTCTTTCAGCGGTGCGCGTTCTGACCCGGATCTATCAGACCAGAGTTAACTCTTTCAGCGGTGCGCGTTCTGACCCGGTTCTATCAGAGCGGAGTTAACTCTTTCAGCGGTGCGCGTTCTGACCCGGTTCTATCAGACCAGCGTTAACTCTTTCAGCGGTGCGTGTTCTGACACGGTTCTATCAGAGCGGAGTTAACTCTTTCAGCGGTGCGTGTTCTGACCCGGATCTATCAGACCAGCGTTAACTCTTTCAGCGGTGCGCGTTCTGACCCGGATCTATCAGACCGGAGTTAACTCTTTCAGCGGTGCGCGTTCTGACCCGGTTCTATCAGACCAGCGTTAACTCTTTCAGCGGTGCGTGTTCTGACCCGGTTCTATCAGAGCGGAGTTAACTTTTTCAGCGGTGTGTGTTCTGACCCGGTTCTATCAGAGCGGAGTTAACTCTTTCAGCGGTACGTGTTCTGACCCGGTTCTATCAGACCAGCGTTAACTCTTTCAGCGGTGTGTGTTCTGATCCGGTTCTATCAGAGCGGAGTTAACTCTTTCAGCGGTGCGCGTTCTGACCCGGATCTATCAGAGAGGAGTTAACTCTTTCAGCGGTGTGTGTTCTGACCCGGTTCTATCAGAGCGGAGTTAACTCTTTCAGCGGTGTGTGTTCTGATCCGGTTCTATCAGAGCGGAGTTAACTCTTTCAGCGGTGCGCGTTCTGACCCGGATCTATCAGACCGGAGTTAACTCTTTCAGCGGTGCGCGTTCTGACCCGGTTCTATCAGACCAGCGTTAACTCTTTCAGCGGTGCGCGTTCTGACCCGGATCTATCGGACCAGCGTTAACTCTTTCAGCGGTGCGCGTTCTGACCCGGATCTATCAGACCGGAGTTAACTCTTTAATCGGTGCGCGTTCTGACCCGGTTCTATCAGACAGGAGTTAACTCTTTCAGCGGTGCGCGTTCTGACCCGGTTCTATCAGACCGGAGTTAACTCTTTCAGCGGTGCGCGTTCTGACCCGGTTCTATCAGACCAGCGTTAACTCTTTCAGCGGTGCGCGTTCTGACCCGGATCTATCAGACCGGAGTTAACTCTTTCAGCGGTGCGCGTTCTGACCCGGTTCTATCAGACCAGCGTTAACTCTTTCAGCGGTGCGCGTTCTGATCCGGTTCTATCAGAGCGGAGTTAACTCTTTCAGCGGTGCGCGTTCTGACCCGGATCTATCAGACCGGAGTTAACTCTTTCAGCGGTGCGCGTTCTGACCCGGTTCTATCAGACCAGCGTTAACTCTTTCAGCGGTGCGCGTTCTGACCCGGACCTATCAGACCAGCGTTAACTCTTTCAGCGGTGCGCGTTCTGACCCGGTTCTATCAGAGCGGAGTTAACTCTTTCAGCGGTGCGCGTTCTGACCCGGTTCTATCAGACCAGCGTTAACTCTTTCAGCGGTGCGTGTTCTGACCCGGTTCTATCAGAGCGGAGTTAACTCTTTCAGCGGTGCGTGTTCTGACCCGGATCTATCAGACCAGCGTTAACTCTTTCAGCGGTGCGCGTTCTGACCCGGATCTATCAGACCAGAGTTAACTCTTTCAGCGGTGCGCGTTCTGACCCGGTTCTATCAGAGCGGAGTTAACTCTTTCAGCGGTGCGCGTTCTGACCCGGTTCTATCAGACCAGCGTTAACTCTTTCAGCGGTGCGTGTTCTGACCCGGTTCTATCAGAGCGGAGTTAACTCTTTCAGCGGTGCGTGTTCTGACCCGGATCTATCAGACCAGCGTTAACTCTTTCAGCGGTGCGCGTTCTGACCCGGATCTATCAGACCGGAGTTAACTCTTTCAGCGGTGCGCGTTCTGACCCGGTTCTATCAGACCAGCGTTAACTCTTTCAGCGGTGCGTGTTCTGACCCGGTTCTATCAGAGCGGATTTAACTCTTTCAGCGGTGTGTGTTCTGACCCGGTTCTATCAGAGCGGAGTTAACTCTTTCAGCGGTGCGCGTTCTGACCCGGTTCTATCAGACCGGCGTTAACTCTTTCAGCGGTGCGCGTTCTGACCCGGTTCTATCAGAGCAGAATTAACTTTTTTAGCGGTGTGTGTTCTGACCCGGTTCTATCAGAGCGGAGTTAACTTTTTCAGCCGTGCGTGTTCTGACCCGGTTCTATCAGAGCGGAGTTAACTCTTTCAGCGGTGCGTGTTCTGACCCAGTTCTATCAGAGCGGAGTTAACTCTTTCAGCGGTGCGTGTTCTGACCCGGTTCTATCAGACCGGAGTTAACTCTTTCAGCGGTGCGCGTTCTGACCCGGTTCTATCAGACCAGCGTTAACTCTTTCAGCGGTGCGCGTTCTGACCCGGATCTATCGGACCAGCGTTAACTCTTTCAGCGGTGCGCGTTCTGACCCGGTTCTATCAGACCAGCGTTAACTCTTTCAGCGGTGCGCGTTCTGATCCGGTTCTATCAGAGCGGAGTTAACTCTTTCAGCGGTGCGCGTTCTGACCCGGATCTATCAGACCGGAGTTAACTCTTTCAGCGGTGCGCGTTCTGACCCGGTTCTATCAGACCAGCGTTAACTCTTTCAGCGGTGCGCGTTCTGACCCGGACCTATCAGACCAGCGTTAACTCTTTCAGCGGTGCGCGTTCTGACCCGGTTCTATCAGAGCGGAGTTAACTCTTTCAGCGGTGCGCGTTCTGACCCGGTTCTATCAGACCAGCGTTAACTCTTTCAGCGGTGCGTGTTCTGACCCGGTTCTATCAGAGCGGAGTTAACTCTTTCAGCGGTGCGTGTTCTGACCCGGATCTATCAGACCAGCGTTAACTCTTTCAGCGGTGCGCGTTCTGACCCGGATCTATCAGACCGGAGTTAACTCTTTCAGCGGTGCGCGTTCTGACCCGGTTCTATCAGAGCGGAGTTAACTCTTTCAGCGGTGCGCGTTCTGACCCGGTTCTATCAGACCAGCGTTAACTCTTTCAGCGGTGCGTGTTCTGACCCGGTTCTATCAGAGCGGAGTTAACTCTTTCAGCGGTGCGTGTTCTGACCCGGATCTATCAGACCAGCGTTAACTCTTTCAGCGGTGCGCGTTCTGACCCGGATCTATCAGACCGGAGTTAACTCTTTCAGCGGTGCGCGTTCTGACCCGGTTCTATCAGACCAGCGTTAACTCTTTCAGCGGTGCGTGTTCTGACCCGGTTCTATCAGAGCGGATTTAACTCTTTCAGCGGTGTGTGTTCTGACCCGGTTCTATCAGAGCGGAGTTAACTCTTTCAGCGGTACGTGTTCTGACCCGGTTCTATCAGACCAGCGTTAACTCTTTCAGCGGTGTGTGTTCTGATCCGGTTCTATCAGAGCGGAGTTAACTCTTTCAGCGGTGCGCGTTCTGACCCGGATCTATCAGACCGGAGTTAACTCTTTCAGCGGTGCGCGTTCTGACCCGGTTCTATCAGACCGGCGTTAACTCTTTCAGCGGTGCGCGTTCTGACCCGGTTCTATCAGACCAGCGTTAACTCTTTCAGCAGTGCGCGTTCTGACCCGTTTCTATCAGAGCGGCGTTAACTCTTTCAGCGGTGCGCGTTCTGACCCGGATCTATCAGACCGGAGTTAACTCTTTCAGCGGTGCGCGTTCTGACCCGGTTCTATCAGACCGGCGTTAACTCTTTCAGCGGTGCGTGTTCTGACCCGGTTCTATCAGAGAGGAGTTAACTCTTTCAGCAGTGCGTGTTCTGACCCGGTTCTATCAGAGCGGAGTTAACTTTTTCAGCCGTGCGTGTTCTGACCCGGTTCTATCAGAGCGGAGTTAACTCTTTCAGCGGTGCGTGTTCTGACCCAGTTCTATCAGAGCGGAGTTAACTCTTTCAGCGGTGCGTGTTCTGACCCGGTTCTATCAGACCGGAGTTAACTCTTTCAGCGGTGCGCGTTCTGACCCGGTTCTATCAGACCAGCGTTAACTCTTTCAGCGGTGCGTGTTCTGACCCGGTTCTATTAAAACGGAGTTAACCCTTTCAGTGGCGTGTGTTCTGACCCGGTTCTACCAGAGCAGAGTTAACTCTTTCAGCAGTGTGTTCTGATCCAGTTCTATCAGAGCAGAGTTAACACTTTCAGCGGTGCGTGTTCTGACCCGGTTCTATCAGAGCGGAGTTAACTCTTTCAGCAGTGTGTGTTCTGACCCGGTTCTATTAAAACGGAGTTAACCCTTTCAGTGACGTGTGTTCTGACACGGTTCTATTAAAACGGAGTTAACCCTTTCAGTGGCGTGTGTTCTGACCCGGTTCTATCAGACCAGCGTTAACTCTTTCAGCGGTGCGTGTTCTGACCCGGTTCTATCAGAGCGGAGTTAACTCTTTCAGCGGTGTGTGATCTGACCCGGTTCTATCAGAGCGGAGTTAACTCTTTCAGCGGTACGTGTTCTGACCCGGTTCTATCAGACCAGCGTTAACTCTTTCAGCGGTGTGTGTTCTGATCCGGTTCTATCAGAGCGGAGTTAACTCTTTCAGCGGTGCGCGTTCTGACCCGGATCTATCAGAGAGGATTTAACTCTTTCAGCGGTGTGTGTTCTGACCCGGTTCTATCAGAGCGGAGTTAACTCTTTCAGCGGTGTGTGTTCTGATCCGGTTCTATCAGAGCGGAGTTAACTCTTTCAGCGGTGCGCGTTCTGACCCGGATCTATCAGACCGGAGTTAACTCTTTCAGCGGTGCGCGTTCTGACCCGGTTCTATCAGACCAGCGTTAACTCTTTCAGCGGTGCGCGTTCTGACCCGGATCTATCGGACCAGCGTTAACTCTTTCAGCGGTGCGCGTTCTGACCCGGATCTATCAGACCGGAGTTAACTCTTTCAGCGGTGCGCGTTCTGACCCGGTTCTATCAGACAGGAGTTAACTCTTTCAGCGGTGCGCGTTCTGACCTGGTTCTATCAGACCGGAGTTAACTCTTTCAGCGGTGCGCGTTCTGACCCGGTTCTATCAGACCAGCGTTAACTCTTTCAGCGGTGCGTGTTCTGACCCGGTTCTATCAGAGCGGAGTTAACTTTTTCAGCGGTGTGTGTTCTGACCCGGTTCTATCAGAGCGGAGTTAACTCTTTCAGCGGTACGTGTTCTGACCCGGTTCTATCAGACCAGCGTTAACTCTTTCAGCGGTGTGTGTTCTGATCCGGTTCTATCAGAGCGGAGTTAACTCTTTCAGCGGTGCGCGTTCTGACCCGGATCTATCAGAGAGGAGTTAACTCTTTCAGCGGTGTGTGTTCTGACCCGGTTCTATCAGAGCGGAGTTAACTCTTTCAGCGGTGTGTGTTCTGATCCGGTTCTATCAGAGCGGAGTTAACTCTTTCAGCGGTGCGCGTTCTGACCCGGATCTATCAGACCGGAGTTAACTCTTTCAGCGGTGCGCGTTCTGACCCGGTTCTATCAGACCAGCGTTAACTCTTTCAGCGGTGCGCGTTCTGACCCGGATCTATCGGACCAGCGTTAACTCTTTCAGCGGTGCGCGTTCTGACCCGGATCTATCAGACCGGAGTTAACTCTTTAAGCGGTGCGCGTTCTGACCCGGTTCTATCAGACAGGAGTTAACTCTTTCAGCGGTGCGCGTTCTGACCCGGTTCTATCAGACCGGAGTTAACTCTTTCAGCGGTGCGCGTTCTGACCCGGTTCTATCAGACCAGCGTTAACTCTTTCAGCGGTGCGCGTTCTGACCCGGATCTATCAGACCGGAGTTAACTCTTTCAGCGGTGCGCGTTCTGACCCGGTTCTATCAGACCGGCGTTAACTCTTTCAGCGGTGCGTGTTCTGACCCGGTTCTATCAGAGAGGAGTTAACTCTTTCAGCAGTGCGTGTTCTGACCCGGTTCTATCAGAGCGGAGTTAACTTTTTCAGCCGTGCGTGTTCTGACCCGGTTCTATCAGAGCGGAGTTAACTCTTTCAGCGGTGCGTGTTCTGACCCAGTTCTATCAGAGCGGAGTTAACTCTTTCAGCGGTGCGTGTTCTGACCCGGTTCTATCAGACCGGAGTTAACTCTTTCAGCGGTGCGCGTTCTGACCCGGTTCTATCAGACCAGCGTTAACTCTTTCAGCGGTGCGTGTTCTGACCCGGTTCTATTAAAACGGAGTTAACCCTTTCAGTGGCGTGTGTTCTGACCCGGTTCTACCAGAGCAGAGTTAACTCTTTCAGCAGTGTGTTCTGATCCAGTTCTATCAGAGCAGAGTTAACACTTTCAGCGGTGCGTGTTCTGACCCGGTTCTATCAGAGCGGAGTTAACTCTTTCAGCAGTGTGTGTTCTGACCCGGTTCTATTAAAACGGAGTTAACCCTTTCAGTGACGTGTGTTCTGACACGGTTCTATTAAAACGGAGTTAACCCTTTCAGTGGCGTGTGTTCTGACCCGGTTCTATCAGACCAGCGTTAACTCTTTCAGCGGTGCGTGTTCTGACCCGGTTCTATCAGAGCGGAGTTAACTCTTTCAGCGGTGTGTGATCTGACCCGGTTCTATCAGAGCGGAGTTAACTCTTTCAGCGGTACGTGTTCTGACCCGGTTCTATCAGACCAGCGTTAACTCTTTCAGCGGTGTGTGTTCTGATCCGGTTCTATCAGAGCGGAGTTAACTCTTTCAGCGGTGCGCGTTCTGACCCGGATCTATCAGAGAGGATTTAACTCTTTCAGCGGTGTGTGTTCTGACCCGGTTCTATCAGAGCGGAGTTAACTCTTTCAGCGGTGTGTGTTCTGATCCGGTTCTATCAGAGCGGAGTTAACTCTTTCAGCGGTGCGCGTTCTGACCCGGATCTATCAGACCGGAGTTAACTCTTTCAGCGGTGCGCGTTCTGACCCGGTTCTATCAGACCAGCGTTAACTCTTTCAGCGGTGCGCGTTCTGACCCGGATCTATCGGACCAGCGTTAACTCTTTCAGCGGTGCGCGTTCTGACCCGGATCTATCAGACCGGAGTTAACTCTTTCAGCGGTGCGCGTTCTGACCCGGTTCTATCAGACAGGAGTTAACTTTTTCAGCGGTGTGTTCTGACCCGGTTCTATCAGAGCGGAGTTAACTCTTTCAGCGGTACGTGTTCTGACCCGGTTCTATCAGACCAGCGTTAACTCTTTCAGCGGTGTGTGTTCTGATCCGGTTCTATCAGAGCGGAGTTAACTCTTTCAGCGGTGCGCGTTCTGACCCGGATCTATCAGAGAGGAGTTAACTCTTTCAGCGGTGTGTGTTCTGACCCGGTTCTATCAGAGCGGAGTTAACTCTTTCAGCGGTGTGTGTTCTGATCCGGTTCTATCAGAGCGGAGTTAACTCTTTCAGCGGTGCGCGTTCTGACCCGGATCTATCAGACCGGAGTTAACTCTTTCAGCGGTGCGCGTTCTGACCCGGTTCTATCAGACCAGCGTTAACTCTTTCAGCGGTGCGCGTTCTGACCCGGATCTATCGGACCAGCGTTAACTCTTTCAGCGGTGCGCGTTCTGACCCGGATCTATCAGACCGGAGTTAACTCTTTAAGCGGTGCGCGTTCTGACCCGGTTCTATCAGACAGGAGTTAACTCTTTCAGCGGTGCGCGTTCTGACCCGGTTCTATCAGACCGGAGTTAACTCTTTCAGCGGTGCGCGTTCTGACCCGGTTCTATCAGACCAGCGTTAACTCTTTCAGCGGTGCGCGTTCTGACCCGGATCTATCAGACCGGAGTTAACTCTTTCAGCGGTGCGCGTTCTGACCCGGTTCTATCAGACCAGCGTTAACTCTTTCAGCGGTGCGCGTTCTGATCCGGTTCTATCAGAGCGGAGTTAACTCTTTCAGCGGTGCGCGTTCTGACCCGGATCTATCAGACCGGAGTTAACTCTTTCAGCGGTGCGCGTTCTGACCCGGTTCTATCAGACCAGCGTTAACTCTTTCAGCGGTGCGCGTTCTGACCCGGACCTATCAGACCAGCGTTAACTCTTTCAGCGGTGCGCGTTCTGACCCGGTTCTATCAGAGCGGAGTTAACTCTTTCAGCGGTGCGCGTTCTGACCCGGTTCTATCAGACCAGCGTTAACTCTTTCAGCGGTGCGTGTTCTGACCCGGTTCTATCAGAGCGGAGTTAACTCTTTCAGCGGTGCGTGTTCTGACCCGGATCTATCAGACCAGCGTTAACTCTTTCAGCGGTGCGCGTTCTGACCCGGATCTATCAGACCGGAGTTAACTCTTTCAGCGGTGCGCGTTCTGACCCGGTTCTATCAGAGCGGAGTTAACTCTTTCAGCGGTGCGCGTTCTGACCCGGTTCTATCAGACCAGCGTTAACTCTTTCAGCGGTGCGTGTTCTGACCCGGTTCTATCAGAGCGGAGTTAACTCTTTCAGCGGTGCGTGTTCTGACCCGGATCTATCAGACCAGCGTTAACTCTTTCAGCGGTGCGCGTTCTGACCCGGATCTATCAGACCGGAGTTAACTCTTTCAGCGGTGCGCGTTCTGACCCGGTTCTATCAGACCAGCGTTAACTCTTTCAGCGGTGCGTGTTCTGACCCGGTTCTATCAGAGCGGATTTAACTCTTTCAGCGGTGTGTGTTCTGACCCGGTTCTATCAGAGCGGAGTTAACTCTTTCAGCGGTACGTGTTCTGACCCGGTTCTATCAGACCAGCGTTAACTCTTTCAGCGGTGTGTGTTCTGATCCGGTTCTATCAGAGCGGAGTTAACTCTTTCAGCGGTGCGCGTTCTGACCCGGATCTATCAGACCGGAGTTAACTCTTTCAGCGGTGCGCGTTCTGACCCGGTTCTATCAGACCGGCGTTAACTCTTTCAGCGGTGCGCGTTCTGACCCGGTTCTATCAGACCAGCGTTAACTCTTTCAGCAGTGCGCGTTCTGACCCGTTTCTATCAGAGCGGCGTTAACTCTTTCAGCGGTGCGCGTTCTGACCCGGATCTATCAGACCGGAGTTAACTCTTTCAGCGGTGCGCGTTCTGACCCGGTTCTATCAGACCGGCGTTAACTCTTTCAGCGGTGCGTGTTCTGACCCGGTTCTATCAGAGAGGAGTTAACTCTTTCAGCAGTGCGTGTTCTGACCCGGTTCTATCAGAGCGGAGTTAACTTTTTCAGCCGTGCGTGTTCTGACCCGGTTCTATCAGAGCGGAGTTAACTCTTTCAGCGGTGCGTGTTCTGACCCAGTTCTATCAGAGAGGAGTTAACTCTTTCAGCGGTGTGTGTTCTGACCCGGTTCTATCAGAGCGGAGTTAACTCTTTCAGCGGTGTGTGTTCTGATCCGGTTCTATCAGAGCGGAGTTAACTCTTTCAGCGGTGCGCGTTCTGACCCGGATCTATCAGACCAGAGTTAACTCTTTCAGCGGTGCGCGTTCTGACCCGGTTCTATCAGACCGGCGTTAACTCTTTCAGCGGTGCGCGTTCTGACCCGGTTCTATCAGACCGGCGTTAACTCTTTCAGCGGTGCGTGTTCTGACCCGGTTCTATCAGAGAGGAGTTAACTCTTTCAGCGGTGCGCGTTCTGACCCGGATCTATCAGACCGGAGTTAACTCTTTCAGCGGTGCGCGTTCTGACCCGGTTCTATCAGACCGGAGTTAACTCTTTCAGCGGTGCGCGTTCTGACCCGGTTCTATCAGACCAGCGTTAACTCTTTCAGCGGTGCGCGTTCTGACCCGGATCTATCGGACCAGCGTTAACTCTTTCAGCGGTGCGCGTTCTGACCCGGATCTATCAGACCGGAGTTAACTCTTTCAGCGGTGCGCGTTCTGACCCGGTTCTATCAGAGCGGAGTTAACTCTTTCAGCGGTGCGCGTTCTGACCCAGTTCTATCAGAGCGGAGTTAACTCTTTCAGCGGTGCGTGTTCTGACCCGGTTCTATCAGACCGGAGTTAACTCTTTCAGCGGTGCGCGTTCTGACCCGGTTCTATCAGACCAGCGTTAACTCTTTCAGCGGTGCGTGTTCTGACCCGGTTCTATCAGAGCGGAGTTAACTTTTTCAGCGGTGTGTGTTCTGACCCGGTTCTATCAGAGCGGAGTTAACTCTTTCAGCGGTACGTGTTCTGACCCGGTTCTATCAGACCAGCGTTAACTCTTTCAGCGGTGTGTGTTCTGATCCGGTTCTATCAGAGCGGAGTTAACTCTTTCAGCGGTGCGCGTTCTGACCCGGATCTATCAGAGAGGAGTTAACTCTTTCAGCGGTGTGTGTTCTGACCCGGTTCTATCAGAGCGGAGTTAACTCTTTCAGCGGTGTGTGTTCTGATCCGGTTCTATCAGAGCGGAGTTAACTCTTTCAGCGGTGCGCGTTCTGACCCGGATCTATCAGACCGGAGTTAACTCTTTCAGCGGTGCGCGTTCTGACCCGGTTCTATCAGACCAGCGTTAACTCTTTCAGCGGTGCGCGTTCTGACCCGGATCTATCGGACCAGCGTTAACTCTTTCAGCGGTGCGCGTTCTGACCCGGATCTATCAGACCGGAGTTAACTCTTTAATCGGTGCGCGTTCTGACCCGGTTCTATCAGACAGGAGTTAACTCTTTCAGCGGTGCGCGTTCTGACCCGGTTCTATCAGACCGGAGTTAACTCTTTCAGCGGTGCGCGTTCTGACCCGGTTCTATCAGACCAGCGTTAACTCTTTCAGCGGTGCGCGTTCTGACCCGGATCTATCAGACCGAAGTTAACTCTTTCAGCGGTGCGCGTTCTGACCCGGTTCTATCAGACCAGCGTTAACTCTTTCAGCGGTGCGCGTTCTGATCCGGTTCTATCAGAGCGGAGTTAACTCTTTCAGCGGTGCGCGTTCTGACCCGGATCTATCAGACCGGAGTTAACTCTTTCAGCGGTGCGCGTTCTGACCCGGTTCTATCAGACCAGCGTTAACTCTTTCAGCGGTGCGCGTTCTGACCCGGACCTATCAGACCAGCGTTAACTCTTTCAGCGGTGCGCGTTCTGACCCGGTTCTATCAGAGCGGAGTTAACTCTTTCAGCGGTGCGCGTTCTGACCCGGTTCTATCAGACCAGCGTTAACTCTTTCAGCGGTGCGTGTTCTGACCCGGTTCTATCAGAGCGGAGTTAACTCTTTCAGCGGTGCGCGTTCTGACCCGGTTCTATCAGACCAGCGTTAACTCTTTCAGCGGTGCGTGTTCTGACCCGGTTCTATCAGAGCGGAGTTAACTCTTTCAGCGGTGCGTGTTCTGACCCGGATCTATCAGACCAGCGTTAACTCTTTCAGCGGTGCGCGTTCTGACCCGGATCTATCAGACCGGAGTTAACTCTTTCAGCGGTGCGCGTTCTGACCCGGTTCTATCAGACCAGCGTTAACTCTTTCAGCGGTGCGTGTTCTGACCCGGTTCTATCAGAGCGGATTTAACTCTTTCAGCGGTGTGTGTTCTGACCCGGTTCTATCAGAGCGGAGTTAACTCTTTCAGCGGTACGTGTTCTGACCCGGTTCTATCAGACCAGCGTTAACTCTTTCAGCGGTGTGTGTTCTGATCCGGTTCTATCAGAGCGGAGTTAACTCTTTCAGCGGTGCGCGTTCTGACCCGGATCTATCAGACCGGAGTTAACTCTTTCAGCGGTGCGCGTTCTGACCCGGTTCTATCAGACCGGCGTTAACTCTTTCAGCGGTGCGCGTTCTGACCCGGTTCTATCAGACCAGCGTTAACTCTTTCAGCAGTGCGCGTTCTGACCCGTTTCTATCAGAGCGGCGTTAACTCTTTCAGCGGTGCGCGTTCTGACCCGGATCTATCAGACCGGAGTTAACTCTTTCAGCGGTGCGCGTTCTGACCCGGTTCTATCAGACCGGCGTTAACTCTTTCAGCGGTGCGTGTTCTGACCCGGTTCTATCAGAGAGGAGTTAACTCTTTCAGCAGTGCGTGTTCTGACCCGGTTCTATCAGAGCAGAATTAACTTTTTTAGCGGTGTGTGTTCTGACCCGGTTCTATCAGAGCGGAGTTAACTTTTTCAGCCGTGCGTGTTCTGACCCGGTTCTATCAGAGCGGAGTTAACTCTTTCAGCGGTGCGTGTTCTGACCCAGTTCTACCAGAGCGGAGTTAACTCTTTCAGCGGTGCGTGTTCTGACCCGGTTCTATCAGACCGGAGTTAACTCTTTCAGCGGTGCGCGTTCTGACCCGGTTCTATCAGACCAGCGTTAACTCTTTCAGCGGTGCGCGTTCTGACCCGGATCTATCGGACCAGCGTTAACTCTTTCAGCGGTGCGCGTTCTGACCCGGTTCTATCAGACCAGCGTTAACTCTTTCAGCGGTGCGCGTTCTGATCCGGTTCTATCAGAGCGGAGTTAACTCTTTCAGCGGTGCGCGTTCTGACCCGGATCTATCAGACCGGAGTTAACTCTTTCAGCGGTGCGCGTTCTGACCCGGTTCTATCAGACCAGCGTTAACTCTTTCAGCGGTGCGCGTTCTGACCCGGACCTATCAGACCAGCGTTAACTCTTTCAGCGGTGCGCGTTCTGACCCGGTTCTATCAGAGCGGAGTTAACTCTTTCAGCGGTGCGCGTTCTGACCCGGTTCTATCAGACCAGCGTTAACTCTTTCAGCGGTGCGTGTTCTGACCCGGTTCTATCAGAGCGGAGTTAACTCTTTCAGCGGTGCGTGTTCTGACCCGGATCTATCAGACCAGCGTTAACTCTTTCAGCGGTGCGCGTTCTGACCCGGATCTATCAGACCGGAGTTAACTCTTTCAGCGGTGCGCGTTCTGACCCGGTTCTATCAGAGCGGAGTTAACTCTTTCAGCGGTGCGCGTTCTGACCCGGTTCTATCAGACCAGCGTTAACTCTTTCAGCGGTGCGTGTTCTGACCCGGTTCTATCAGAGCGGAGTTAACTCTTTCAGCGGTGCGTGTTCTGACCCGGATCTATCAGACCAGCGTTAACTCTTTCAGCGGTGCGCGTTCTGACCCGGATCTATCAGACCGGAGTTAACTCTTTCAGCGGTGCGCGTTCTGACCCGGTTCTATCAGACCAGCGTTAACTCTTTCAGCGGTGCGTGTTCTGACCCGGTTCTATCAGAGCGGATTTAACTCTTTCAGCGGTGTGTGTTCTGACCCGGTTCTATCAGAGCGGAGTTAACTCTTTCAGCGGTACGTGTTCTGACCCGGTTCTATCAGACCAGCGTTAACTCTTTCAGCGGTGTGTGTTCTGATCCGGTTCTATCAGAGCGGAGTTAACTCTTTCAGCGGTGCGCGTTCTGACCCGGATCTATCAGACCGGAGTTAACTCTTTCAGCGGTGCGCGTTCTGACCCGGTTCTATCAGACCGGCGTTAACTCTTTCAGCGGTGCGCGTTCTGACCCGGTTCTATCAGACCAGCGTTAACTCTTTCAGCAGTGCGCGTTCTGACCCGTTTCTATCAGAGCGGCGTTAACTCTTTCAGCGGTGCGCGTTCTGACCCGGATCTATCAGACCGGAGTTAACTCTTTCAGCGGTGCGCGTTCTGACCCGGTTCTATCAGACCGGCGTTAACTCTTTCAGCGGTGCGTGTTCTGACCCGGTTCTATCAGAGAGGAGTTAACTCTTTCAGCAGTGCGTGTTCTGACCCGGTTCTATCAGAGCGGAGTTAACTTTTTCAGCCGTGCGTGTTCTGACCCGGTTCTATCAGAGCGGAGTTAACTCTTTCAGCGGTGCGTGTTCTGACCCAGTTCTATCAGAGCGGAGTTAACTCTTTCAGCGGTGCGTGTTCTGACCCGGTTCTATCAGACCGGAGTTAACTCTTTCAGCGGTGCGCGTTCTGACCCGGTTCTATCAGACCAGCGTTAACTCTTTCAGCGGTGCGTGTTCTGACCCGGTTCTATCAGAGCGGAGTTAACTTTTTCAGCGGTGTGTGTTCTGACCCGGTTCTATCAGAGCGGAGTTAACTCTTTCAGCGGTACGTGTTCTGACCCGGTTCTATCAGACCAGCGTTAACTCTTTCAGCGGTGTGTGTTCTGATCCGGTTCTATCAGAGCGGAGTTAACTCTTTCAGCGGTGCGCGTTCTGACCCGGATCTATCAGAGAGGAGTTAACTCTTTCAGCGGTGTGTGTTCTGACCCGGTTCTATCAGAGCGGAGTTAACTCTTTCAGCGGTGTGTGTTCTGACCCGGTTCTATCAGAGCGGAGTTAACTCTTTCAGCGGTGTGTGTTCTGATCCGGTTCTATCAGAGCGGAGTTAACTCTTTCAGCGGTGCGCGTTCTGACCCGGATCTATCAGACCAGAGTTAACTCTTTCAGCGGTGCGCGTTCTGACCCGGTTCTATCAGACCAGCGTTAACTCTTTCAGCGGTGCGCGTTCTGACCCGGATCTATCGGACCAGCGTTAACTCTTTCAGCGGTGCGCGTTCTGACCCGGATCTATCAGACCGGAGTTAACTCTTTCAGCGGTGCGCGTTCTGACCCGGTTCTATCAGAGCGGAGTTAACTCTTTCAGCGGTGCGCGTTCTGACCCAGTTCTATCAGAGCGGAGTTAACTCTTTCAGCGGTGCGTGTTCTGACCCGGTTCTATCAGACCGGAGTTAACTCTTTCAGCGGTGCGCGTTCTGACCCGGTTCTATCAGACCAGCGTTAACTCTTTCAGCGGTGCGTGTTCTGACCCGGTTCTATCAGAGCGGAGTTAACTTTTTCAGCGGTGTGTGTTCTGACCCGGTTCTATCAGAGCGGAGTTAACTCTTTCAGCGGTACGTGTTCTGACCCGGTTCTATCAGACCAGCGTTAACTCTTTCAGCGGTGTGTGTTCTGATCCGGTTCTATCAGAGCGGAGTTAACTCTTTCAGCGGTGCGCGTTCTGACCCGGATCTATCAGAGAGGAGTTAACTCTTTCAGCGGTGTGTGTTCTGACCCGGTTCTATCAGAGCGGAGTTAACTCTTTCAGCGGTGTGTGTTCTGATCCGGTTCTATCAGAGCGGAGTTAACTCTTTCAGCGGTGCGCGTTCTGACCCGGATCTATCAGACCGGAGTTAACTCTTTCAGCGGTGCGCGTTCTGACCCGGTTCTATCAGACCAGCGTTAACTCTTTCAGCGGTGCGCGTTCTGACCCGGATCTATCGGACCAGCGTTAACTCTTTCAGCGGTGCGCGTTCTGACCCGGATCTATCAGACCGGAGTTAACTCTTTAATCGGTGCGCGTTCTGACCCGGTTCTATCAGACAGGAGTTAACTCTTTCAGCGGTGCGCGTTCTGACCCGGTTCTATCAGACCGGAGTTAACTCTTTCAGCGGTGCGCGTTCTGACCCGGTTCTATCAGACCAGCGTTAACTCTTTCAGCGGTGCGCGTTCTGACCCGGATCTATCAGACCGGAGTTAACTCTTTCAGCGGTGCGCGTTCTGACCCGGTTCTATCAGACCAGCGTTAACTCTTTCAGCGGTGCGCGTTCTGATCCGGTTCTATCAGAGCGGAGTTAACTCTTTCAGCGGTGCGCGTTCTGACCCGGATCTAGCAGACCGGAGTTAACTCTTTCAGCGGTGCGCGTTCTGACCCGGTTCTATCAGACCAGCGTTAACTCTTTCAGCGGTGCGCGTTCTGACCCGGACCTATCAGACCAGCGTTAACTCTTTCAGCGGTGCGCGTTCTGACCCGGTTCTATCAGAGCGGAGTTAACTCTTTCAGCGGTGCGCGTTCTGACCCGGTTCTATCAGACCAGCGTTAACTCTTTCAGCGGTGCGTGTTCTGACCCGGTTCTATCAGAGCGGAGTTAACTCTTTCAGCGGTGCGTGTTCTGACCCGGATCTATCAGACCAGCGTTAACTCTTTCAGCGGTGCGCGTTCTGACCCGGATCTATCAGACCAGAGTTAACTCTTTCAGCGGTGCGCGTTCTGACCCGGTTCTATCAGAGCGGAGTTAACTCTTTCAGCGGTGCGCGTTCTGACCCGGTTCTATCAGACCAGCGTTAACACTTTCAGCGGTGCGTGTTCTGACCCGGTTCTATCAGAGCGGAGTTAACTCTTTCAGCGGTGCGTGTTCTGACCCGGATCTATCAGACCAGCGTTAACTCTTTCAGCGGTGCGCGTTCTGACCCGGATCTATCAGACCGGAGTTAACTCTTTCAGCGGTGCGCGTTCTGACCCGGTTCTATCAGACCAGCGTTAACTCTTTCAGCGGTGCGTGTTCTGACCCGGTTCTATCAGAGCGGATTTAACTCTTTCAGCGGTGTGTGTTCTGACCCGGTTCTATCAGAGCGGAGTTAACTCTTTCAGCGGTACGTGTTCTGACCCGGTTCTATCAGACCAGCGTTAACTCTTTCAGCGGTGTGTGTTCTGATCCGGTTCTATCAGAGCGGAGTTAACTCTTTCAGCGGTGCGCGTTCTGACCCGGATCTATCAGACCGGAGTTAACTCTTTCAGCGGTGCGCGTTCTGACCCGGTTCTATCAGACCGGCGTTAACTCTTTCAGCGGTGCGCGTTCTGACCCGGTTCTATCAGACCAGCGTTAACTCTTTCAGCAGTGCGCGTTCTGACCCGTTTCTATCAGAGCGGCGTTAACTCTTTCAGCGGTGCGCGTTCTGACCCGGATCTATCAGACCGGAGTTAACTCTTTCAGCGGTGCGCGTTCTGACCCGGTTCTATCAGACCGGCGTTAACTCTTTCAGCGGTGCGTGTTCTGACCCGGTTCTATCAGAGAGGAGTTAACTCTTTCAGCAGTGCGTGTTCTGACCCGGTTCTATCAGAGCAGAATTAACTTTTTTAGCGGTGTGTGTTCTGACCCGGTTCTATCAGAGCGGAGTTAACTTTTTCAGCCGTGCGTGTTCTGACCCGGTTCTATCAGAGCGGAGTTAACTCTTTCAGCGGTGCGTGTTCTGACCCAGTTCTATCAGAGCGGAGTTAACTCTTTCAGCGGTGCGTGTTCTGACCCGGTTCTATCAGACCGGAGTTAACTCTTTCAGCGGTGCGCGTTCTGACCCGGTTCTATCAGACCAGCGTTAACTCTTTCAGCGGTGCGTGTTCTGACCCGGTTCTATCAGAGCGGAGTTAACTTTTTCAGCGGTGTGTGTTCTGACCCGGTTCTATCAGAGCGGAGTTAACTCTTTCAGCGGTACGTGTTCTGACCCGGTTCTATCAGACCAGCGTTAATTCTTTCAGCGGTGTGTGTTCTGATCCGGTTCTATCAGAGCGGAGTTAACTCTTTCAGCGGTGCGCGTTCTGACCCGGATCTATCAGAGAGGAGTTAACTCTTTCAGCGGTGTGTGTTCTGACCCGGTTCTATCAGAGCGGAGTTAACTCTTTCAGCGGTGTGTGTTCTGATCCGGTTCTATCAGAGCGGAGTTAACTCTTTCAGCGGTGCGCGTTCTGACCCGGATCTATCAGACCGGAGTTAACTCTTTCAGCGGTGCGCGTTCTGACCCGGTTCTATCAGACCAGCGTTAACTCTTTCAGCGGTGCGCGTTCTGACCCGGATCTATCGGACCAGCGTTAACTCTTTCAGTGGTGCGCGTTCTGACCCGGATCTATCAGACCGGAGTTAACTCTTTAAGCGGTGCGCGTTCTGACCCGGTTCTATCAGACAGGAGTTAACTCTTTCAGCGGTGCGCGTTCTGACCCGGTTCTATCAGACCGGAGTTAACTCTTTCAGCGGTGCGCGTTCTGACCCGGTTCTATCAGACCAGCGTTAACTCTTTCAGCGGTGCGCGTTCTGACCCGGATCTATCAGACCGGAGTTAACTCTTTCAGCGGTGCGCGTTCTGACCCGGTTCTATCAGACCATCGTTAACTCTTTCAGCGGTGCGTGTTCTGATCCGGTTCTATCAGAGCGGAGTTAACTCTTTCAGCGGTGCGCGTTCTGACCCGGATCTATCAGACCGGAGTTAACTCTTTCAGCGGTGCGCGTTCTGACCCGGTTCTATCAGACCAGCGTTAACTCTTTCAGCGGTGCGCGTTCTGACCCGGACCTATCAGACCAGCGTTAACTCTTTCAGCGGTGCGCGTTCTGACCCGGTTCTATCAGAGCGGAGTTAACTCTTTCAGCGGTGCGCGTTCTGACCCGGTTCTATCAGACCAGCGTTAACTCTTTCAGCGGTGCGTGTTCTGACCCGGTTCTATCAGAGCGGAGTTAACTCTTTCAGCGGTGCGTGTTCTGACCCGGATCTATCAGACCAGCGTTAACTCTTTCAGTGGTGCGCGTTCTGACCCGGATCTATCAGACCGGAGTTAACTCTTTCAGCGGTGCGCGTTCTGACCCGGTTCTATCAGAGCGGAGTTAACTCTTTCAGCGGTGCGCGTTCTGACCCGGTTCTATCAGACCAGCGTTAACTCTTTCAGCGGTGCGTGTTCTGACCCGGTTCTATCAGAGCGGAGTTAACTCTTTCAGCGGTGCGTGTTCTGACCCGGATCTATCAGACCAGCGTTAACTCTTTCAGCGGTGCGCGTTCTGACCCGGATCTATCAGACCGGAGTTAACTCTTTCAGCGGTGCGCGTTCTGACCCGGTTCTATCAGACCAGCGTTAACTCTTTCAGCGGTGCGTGTTCTGACCCGGTTCTATCAGAGCGGATTTAACTCTTTCAGCGGTGTGTGTTCTGACCCGGTTCTATCAGAGCGGAGTTAACTCTTTCAGCGGTACGTGTTCTGACCCGGTTCTATCAGACCAGCGTTAACTCTTTCAGCGGTGTGTGTTCTGATCCGGTTCTATCAGAGCGGAGTTAACTCTTTCAGCGGTGCGCGTTCTGACCCGGATCTATCAGACCGGAGTTAACTCTTTCAGCGGTGCGCGTTCTGACCCGGTTCTATCAGACCGGCGTTAACTCTTTCAGCGGTGCGCGTTCTGACCCGGTTCTATCAGACCAGCGTTAACTCTTTCAGCAGTGCGCGTTCTGACCCGTTTCTATCAGAGCGGCGTTAAATCTTTCAGCGGTGCGCGTTCTGACCCGGATCTATCAGACCGGAGTTAACTCTTTCAGCGGTGCGCGTTCTGACCCGGTTCTATCAGACCGGCGTTAACTCTTTCAGCGGTGCGTGTTCTGACCCGGTTCTATCAGAGAGGAGTTAACTCTTTCAGCAGTGCGTGTTCTGACCCGGTTCTATCAGAGCAGAATTAACTTTTTTAGCGGTGTGTGTTCTGACCCGGTTCTATCAGAGCGGAGTTAACTTTTTCAGCCGTGCGTGTTCTGACCCGGTTCTATCAGAGCGGAGTTAACTCTTTCAGCGGTGCGTGTTCTGACCCAGTTCTATCAGAGCGGAGTTAACTCTTTCAGCGGTGCGTGTTCTGACCCGGTTCTATCAGAGCGGAGTTAACTCTTTCAGCGTTGCGTGTTCTGACCCGGTTCTATCAGAGCGGAGTTAACTCTTTCAGCGTTGCGTGTTCTGACCCGGTTCTATCAGAGCGGAGTTAACTCTTTCAGCGTTGCATGTTCTGACCCGGTTCTATCAGAGCGGAGTTAACTCTTTCAGGGGTGCGCATTCTGACCCGGTTCTATCAGAGCGGAGTTAACTCTTTCAGTGGTGCGTGTTCTGACCCGATTCTATCAGAGCGGAGTTAACTCTTTCAGCGGTGCGTGTTCTGACCCGGTTCTATCAGAGAGGAGTTAACTCTTTCAGTGGTGCGTGTTCTGACCCGGCTCTATCAGAGCGGAGTTAACTCTTTCAGCGGTGCGTGTTCTGACCCGGTTCTATCAGAGCGGAGTTAACTCTTTCAGCGGTGCGTGTTCTGACCTGGTTCTATCAGAGCGGAGTTAACTCTTTCAGCGGTGTGTGTTCTGACCCGGGTTCTATCAGAGAGGAGTTAACTCTTTCAGCGGTGCGTGTTCTGACCCGGGTTTTATCAGAGCGGAGTTAACTCTTTCAGCGATGCGTGTTCTGACCCGGTTCTATCAGAGCGGAGTTAACTCTTTCAGCGGTGCGTGTTCTGACCCGGTTCTATCAGAGCGGAGTTAACTCTTTCAGCGGTGCGTGTTCTGACCCGGTTCTATCAGAGAGGAGTTAACTCTTTCAGCGGTGTGTGTTCTGACCCGGTTCTATCAGAGCGGAGTTAACTCTTTCAGCGGTGTGTGTTCTGATCCGGTTCTATCAGAGCGGAGTTAACTCTTTCAGCGGTGCGCGTTCTGACCCGGATCTATCAGACCGGAGTTAACTCTTTCAGCGGTGCGCGTTCTGACCCGGTTCTATCAGAGCGGAGTTAACTCTTTCAGCGGTGTGTGTTCTGAACCGGTTCTATCAGAGCGGAGTTAACTCTTTCAGCGGTGCGTGTTCTGACCCGGTTCTATCAGACCAGCGTTAACTCTTTCAGCGGTGCGTGTTCTGACCCGGTTCTATCAGAGAGGAGTTAACTCTTTCAGCGGTGCGTGTTCTGACCCAGTTCTATCAGAGCGGAGTTAACTCTTTCAGTGGTGCGTGTTCTGACCCGATTCTATCAGAGCGGAGTTAACTCTTTCAGCGGTGCATGTTCTGACCCGGTTCTATCAGAGAGGAGTTAACTCTTTCAGCGGTGCGTGTTCTGACCCAGTTCTATCAGAGCGGAGTTAACTCTTTCAGTGGTGCGTGTTCTGACCCGATTCTATCAGAGCGGAGTTAACTTTTTCAGCGGTGCGTGTTCTGACCCGGTTCTATCAGAGAGTAGTTAACTCTTTCAGCGGTGCGCGTTCTGACCCGGATCTATCAGACCGGAGTTAACTCTTTCAGCGGTGCGCGTTCTGACCCGGTTCTATCAGACCAGCGTTAACTCTTTCAGCGGTGCGCGTTCTGACCCGGACCTATCAGACCAGCGTTAACTCTTTCAGCGGTGCGCGTTCTGACCCGGTTCTATCAGAGCGGAGTTAACTCTTTCAGCGGTGCGCGTTCTGACCCGGTTCTATCAGACCAGCGTTAACTCTTTCAGCGGTGCGTGTTCTGACCCGGTTCTATCAGAGCGGAGTTAACTCTTTCAGCGGTGCGTGTTCTGACCCGGATCTATCAGACCAGCGTTAACTCTTTCAGCGGTGCGCGTTCTGACCCGGATCTATCAGACCGGAGTTAACTCTTTCAGCGGTGCGCGTTCTGACCCGGTTCTATCAGAGCGGAGTTAACTCTTTCAGCGGTGCGCGTTCTGACCCGGTTCTATCAGACCAGCGTTAACTCTTTCAGCGGTGCGTGTTCTGACCCGGTTCTATCAGAGCGGAGTTAACTCTTTCAGCGGTGCGTGTTCTGACCCGGATCTATCAGACCAGCGTTAACTCTTTCAGCGGTGCGCGTTCTGACCCGGATCTATCAGACCGGAGTTAACTCTTTCAGCGGTGCGCGTTCTGACCCGGTTCTATCAGACCAGCGTTAACTCTTTCAGCGGTGCGTGTTCTGACCCGGTTCTATCAGAGCGGATTTAACTCTTTCAGCGGTGTGTGTTCTGACCCGGTTCTATCAGAGCGGAGTTAACTCTTTCAGCGGTACGTGTTCTGACCCGGTTCTATCAGACCAGCGTTAACTCTTTCAGCGGTGTGTGTTCTGATCCGGTTCTATCAGAGCGGAGTTAACTCTTTCAGCGGTGCGCGTTCTGACCCGGATCTATCAGACCGGAGTTAACTCTTTCAGCGGTGCGCGTTCTGACCCGGTTCTATCAGACCGGCGTTCAGCGGTGCGCGTTCTGACCCGGTTCTATCAGACCAGCGTTAACTCTTTCAGCAGTGCGCGTTCTGACCCGTTTCTATCAGAGCGGCGTTAACTCTTTCAGCGGTGCGCGTTCTGACCCGGATCTATCAGACCGGAGTTAACTCTTTCAGCGGTGCGCGTTCTGACCCGGTTCTATCAGACCGGCGTTAACTCTTTCAGCGGTGCGTGTTCTGACCCGGTTCTATCAGAGAGGAGTTAACTCTTTCAGCGGTGCGTGTTCTGACCCGGTTCTATCAGAGCAGAATTAACTTTTTTAGCGGTGTGTGTTCTGACCCGGTTCTATCAGAGCGGAGTTAACTTTTTCAGCCGTGCGTGTTCTGACCCGGTTCTATCAGAGCGGAGTTAACTCTTTCAGCGGTGCGTGTTCTGACCCAGTTCTATCAGAGCGGAGTTAACTCTTTCAGCGGTGCGTGTTCTGACCCGGTTCTATCAGAGCGGAGTTAACTCTTTCAGCGTTGCGTGTTCTGACCCGGTTCTATCAGAGCGGAGTTAACTCTTTCAGCGTTGCGTGTTCTGACCCGGTTCTATCAGAGCGGAGTTAACTCTTTCAGCGTTGCATGTTCTGACCCGGTTCTATCAGAGCGGAGTTAACTCTTTCAGGGGTGCGCGTTCTGACCCGGTTCTATCAGAGCGGAGTTAACTCTTTCAGTGGTGCGTGTTCTGACCCGATTCTATCAGAGCGGAGTTAACTCTTTCAGCGGTGCGTGTTCTGACCCGGTTCTATCAGAGAGGAGTTAACTCTTTCAGTGGTGCGTGTTCTGACCCGGCTCTATCAGAGCAGAGTTAACTCTTTCAGCGGTGCGTGTTCTGACCCGGTTCTATCAGAGCGGAGTTAACTCTTTCAGCGGTGCGTGTTCTGACCTGGTTCTATCAGAGCGGAGTTAACTCTTTCAGCGGTGTGTGTTCTGACCCGGGTTCTATCAGAGAGGAGTTAACTCTTTCAGCGGTGCGTGTTCTGACCCGGGTTTTATCAGAGCGGAGTTAACTCTTTCAGCGATGCGTGTTCTGACCCGGTTCTATCAGAGCGGAGTTAACTCTTTCAGCGGTGCGTGTTCTGACCCGGTTCTATCAGAGCGGAGTTAACTCTTTCAGCGGTGCGTGTTCTGACCCGGTTCTATCAGAGAGGAGTTAACTCTTTCAGCGGTGTGTGTTCTGACCCGGTTCTATCAGAGCGGAGTTAACTCTTTCAGCGGTGTGTGTTCTGATCCGGTTCTATCAGAGCGGAGTTAACTCTTTCAGCGGTGCGCGTTCTGACCCGGATCTATCAGACCGGAGTTAACTCTTTCAGCGGTGCGCGTTCTGACCCGGTTCTATCAGACCAGCGTTAACTCTTTCAGCGGTGCGCGTTCTGACCCGGATCTATCGGACCAGCGTTAACTCTTTCAGCGGTGCGCGTTCTGACCCGGTTCTATCAGACCAGCGTTAACTCTTTCAGCGGTGCGTGTTCTGACCCGGTTCTATCAGAGCGGAGTTAACTCTTTCAGCGGTGTGTGTTCTGACCCGGTTCTATCAGACCAGCGTTAACTCTTTCAGCGGTGCGCGTTCTGACCCGGTTCTATCAGAGCGGAGTTAACTCTTTCAGCGGTGTGTGTTCTGACCCGGTTCTATCAGAGCGGAGTTAACTCTTTCAGCGGTGCGTGTTCTGACCCGGTTCTATCAGACCAGCGTTAACTCTTTCAGCGGTGCGTGTTCTGACCCGGTTCTATCAGAGAGGAGTTAACTCTTTCAGCGGTGCGTGTTCTGACCCGGTTCTATCAAACCGGAGTTAACTCTTTCAGCGGTGCGCGTTCTGACCCGGTTCTATCAGACCAGCGTTAACTCTTTCAGCGGTGCGCGTTCTGACCCGGATCTATCAGACCGGAGTTAACTCTTTCAGCGGTACGTGTTCTGACCCGGTTCTATCAGACCAGCGTTAACTCTTTCAGCGGTGTGTGTTCTGATCCGGTTCTATCAGAGCGGAGTTAACTCTTTCAGCGGTGCGCGTTCTGACCCGGATCTATCAGAGAGGAGTTAACTCTTTCAGCGGTGCGCGTTCTGACCCGGTTCTATCAGACCAGCGTTAACTCTTTCAGCGGTGCGTGTTCTGACCCGGTTCTATCAGAGCGGAGTTAACTCTTTCAGCGGTGCGCGTTCTGACCCGGATCTATCAGACCGGAGTTAACTCTTTCAGCGGTGCGCGTTCTGACCCGGTTCTATCAGACCAGCGTTAACTCTTTCAGCGGTGCGCGTTCTGACCCGGATCTATCAGACCAGCGTTAACTCTTTCAGCGGTGCGCGTTCTGACCCGGTTCTATCAGAGAGGAGTTAACTCTTTCAGCGGTGTGTGTTCTGACCCGGTTCTATCAGAGCGGAGTTAACTCTTTCAGCGGTGCGTGTTCTGACCCGGTTCTATCAGACCAGCGTTAACTCTTTCAGCGGTGCGTGTTCTGACCTGGTTCTATCAGAGAGGAGTTAACTCTTTCAGCGGTGCGTGTTCTGACCCGGTTCTATCAGAGAGGAGTTAACTCTTTCAGCGGTGCGTGTTCTGACCCAGTTCTATCAGAGCGGAGTTAACTCTTTCAGTGGTGCGTGTTCTGACCCGATTCTATCAGAGCGGAGTTAACTCTTTCAGCGGTGCGTGTTCTGACCCGGTTCTATCAGAGAGGAGTTAACTCTTTCAGCGGTGTGTGTTCTGACCCGGTTCTATCAGAGCGGAGTTAACTCTTTCAGCGGTGTGTGTTCTGATCCGGTTCTATCAGAGCGGAGTTAACTCTTTCAGCGGTGTGCGTTCTGACCCGGATCTATCAGACCGGAGTTAACTCTTTCAGCGGTGCATGTTCTGACCTGGTTCTATCAGAGAGGAGTTAACTCTTTCAGCGGTGCGTGTTCTGACCCGGTTCTATCAGAGAGGAGTTAACTCTTTCAGCGGTGCGTGTTCTGACCCAGTTCTATCAGAGCGGAGTTAACTCTTTCAGTGGTGCGTGTTCTGACCCGATTCTATCAGAGCGGAGTTAACTCTTTCAGCGGTGCGTGTTCTGACCCGGTTCTATCAGAGAGGAGTTAACTCTTTCAGCGGTGTGTGTTCTGACCCGGTTCTATCAGACCAGCGTTAACTCTTTCAGCGGTGCGCGTTCTGACCCGGATCTATCAGACCGGAGTTAACTCTTTCAGCGGTGCGCGTTCTGACCCGGTTCTATCAGACCGGAGTTAACTCTTTCAGCGGTGCGCGTTCTGACCCGGTTCTATCAGACCAGCGTTAACTCTTTCAGCGGTGCGCGTTCTGACCCGGATCTATCGGACCAGCGTTAACTCTTTCAGCGGTGCGCGTTCTGACCCGGATCTATCAGACCGGAGTTAACTCTTTCAGCGGTGCGCGTTCTGACCCGGTTCTATCAGACCAGCGTTAACTCTTTCAGCGGTGCGTGTTCTGACCCGGTTCTATCAGAGCGGAGTTAACTCTTTCAGCGGTGTGTGTTCTGACCCGGTTCTATCAGAGCAGAGTTAACTCTTTCAGCGGTACGTGTTATGACCCGGTTCTATCAGACCAGCGTTAACTCTTTCAGCGGTGCGCGTTCTGACCCGGATCTATCGGACCAGCGTTAACTCTTTCAGCAGTGCGCGTTCTGACCCGGATCTATCAGACCGGAGTTAACTCTTTCAGCGGTGCGCGTTCTGACCCGGTTCTATCAGAGCGGAGTTAACTCTTTCAGCGGTGCGCGTTCTGACCCAGTTCTATCAGACCGGAGTTAACTCTTTCAGCGGTGCGCGTTCTGACCCGGTTCTATCAGAGCGGAGTTAACTCTTTCAGCGGTACGTGTTCTGACCCGGTTCTATCAGACCAGCGTTAACTCTTTCAGCGGTGTGTGTTCTGATCCGGTTCTATCAGAGCGGAGTTAACTCTTTCAGCGGTGCGCGTTCTGACCCGGATCTATCAGACCGGAGTTAACTCTTTCAGCGGTGCGCGTTCTGACCCGGTTCTATCAGACCAGCGTTAACTCTTTCAGCGGTGCGCGTTCTGACCCGGATCTATCAGACCAGCGTTAACTCTTTCAGCGGTGCGCGTTCTGACCCGGTTCTATCAGAGCGGAGTTAACTCTTTCAGCGGTGTGTGTTCTGACCCGGTTCTATCAGAGCGGAGTTAACTCTTTCAGCGGTGCGTGTTCTGACCCGGTTCTATCAGACCAGCGTTAACTCTTTCAGCAGTGCGCGTTCTGACCCGGTTCTATCAGACCAGCGTTAACTCTTTCAGCGGTGCGTGTTCTGACCCGGTTCTATCAGAGCGGAGTTAACTCTTTCAGCGGTGTGTGTTCTGACCCGGTTCTATCAGAGCGGAGTTAACTCTTTCAGCGGTACGTGTTCTGACCCGGTTCTATCAGACCAGCGTTAACTCTTTCAGCGGTGCGCGTTCTGACCCGGATCTATCAGACCGGAGTTAACTCTTTCAGCGGTGCGCGTTCTGACCCGGTTCTATCAGACCAGCGTTAACTCTTTCAGCGGTGCGTGTTCTGACCCGGTTCTATCAGAGCGGAGTTAACTCTTTCAGCGGTGTGTGTTCTGACCCGGTTCTATCAGAGCAGAGTTAACTCTTTCAGCGGTACGTGTTATGACCCGGTTCTATCAGACCAGCGTTAACTCTTTCAGCGGTGCGCGTTCTGACCCGGATCTATCGGACCAGCGTTAACTCTTTCAGCAGTGCGCGTTCTGACCCGGATCTATCAGACCGGAGTTAACTCTTTCAGCGGTGCGCGTTCTGACCCGGTTCTATCAGAGCGGAGTTAACTCTTTCAGCGGTGCGCGTTCTGACCCAGTTCTATCAGACCGGAGTTAACTCTTTCAGCGGTGCGCGTTCTGACCCGGTTCTATCAGAGCGGAGTTAACTCTTTCAGCGGTGTGTGTTCTGATCCGGTTCTATCAGAGCGGAGTTAACTCTTTCAGCGGTGCGCGTTCTGACCCGGATCTATCAGACCGGAGTTAACTCTTTCAGCGGTGCGCGTTCTGACCCGGTTCTATCAGACCAGCGTTAACTCTTTCAGCGGTGCGCGTTCTGACCCGGATCTATCGGACCAGCGTTAACTCTTTCAGCGGTGCGCGTTCTGACCCGGATCTATCAGACCGGAGTTAACTCTTTCAGCGGTGCGCGTTCTGACCCGGATCTATCAGACCGGAGTTAACTCTTTCAGCGGTGCGCGTTCTGACCCGGTTCTATCAGACCAGCGTTAACTCTTTCAGCGGTGCGTGTTCTGACCCGGTTCTATCAGAGCGGAGTTAACTCTTTCAGCGGTGTGTGTTCTGACCCGGTTCTATCAGAGCGGAGTTAACTCTTTCAGCGGTACGTGTTCTGACCCGGTTCTATCAGACCAGCGTTAACTCTTTCAGCGGTGTGTGTTCTGATCCGGTTCTATCAGAGCGGAGTTAACTCTTTCAGCGGTGCGCGTTCTGACCCGGATCTATCAGACCGGAGTTAACTCTTTCAGCGGTGCGCGTTCTGACCCGGTTCTATCAGACCAGCGTTAACTCTTTCAGCGGTGCGCGTTCTGACCCGGATCTATCAGACCAGCGTTAACTCTTTCAGCGGTGCGCGTTCTGACCCGGTTCTATCAGAGCGGAGTTAACTCTTTCAGCGGTGTGTGTTCTGACCCGGTTCTATCAGAGCGGAGTTAACTCTTTCAGCGGTGCGTGTTCTGACCCGGTTCTATCAGACCAGCGTTAACTCTTTCAGCGGTGCGCGTTCTGACCCGGTTCTATCAGACCAGCGTTAACTCTTTCAGCGGTGCGTGTTCTGACCCGGTTCTATCAGAGCGGAGTTAACTCTTTCAGCGGTGTGTGTTCTGACCCGGTTCTATCAGAGCGGAGTTAACTCTTTCAGCGGTACATGTTCTGACCCGGTTCTATCAGACCAGCGTTAACTCTTTCAGCGGTGTGTGTTCTGATCCGGTTCTATCAGAGCGGAGTTAACTCTTTCAGCGGTGCGCGTTCTGACCCGGATCTATCAGACCGGAGTTAACTCTTTCAGCGGTGCGCGTTCTGACCCGGTTCTATCAGACCAGCGTTAACTCTTTCAGCGGTGCGCGTTCTGACCCGGATCTATCAGACCAGCGTTAACTCTTTCAGCGGTGCGCGTTCTGACCCGGTTCTATCAGAGCGGAGTTAACTCTTTCAGCGGTGTGTGTTCTGACCCGGTTCTATCAGAGCGGAGTTAACTCTTTCAGCGGTGCGTGTTCTGACCCGGTTCTATCAGACCAGCGTTAACTCTTTCAGCGGTGCGTGTTCTGACCTGGTTCTATCAGAGAGGAGTTAACTCTTTCAGCGGTGCGTGTTCTGACCCGGTTCTATCAGAGAGGAGTTAACTCTTTCAGCGGTGCGTGTTCTGACCCAGTTCTATCAGAGCGGAGTTAACTCTTTCAGTGGTGCGTGTTCTGACCCGATTCTATCAGAGCGGAGTTAACTCTTTCAGCGGTGCGTGTTCTGACCCGGTTCTATCAGAGAGGAGTTAACTCTTTCAGCGGTGTGTGTTCTGACCCGGTTCTATAAGAGCGGAGTTAACTCTTTCAGCGGTGTGTGTTCTGATCCGGTTCTATCAGAGCGGAGTTAACTCTTTCAGCGGTGTGCGTTCTGACCCGGATCTATCAGACCGGAGTTAACTCTTTCAGCGGTGCGTGTTCTGACCTGGTTCTATCAGAGAGGAGTTAACTCTTTCAGCGGTGCGTGTTCTGACCCGGTTCTATCAGAGAGGAGTTAACTCTTTCAGCGGTGCGTGTTCTGACCCAGTTCTATCAGAGCGGAGTTAACTCTTTCAGTGGTGCGTGTTCTGACCCGATTCTATCAGAGCGGAGTTAACTCTTTCAGCGGTGCGTGTTCTGACCCGGTTCTATCAGAGAGGAGTTAACTCTTTCAGCGGTGTGTGTTCTGACCCGGTTCTATCAGACCAGCGTTAACTCTTTCAGCGGTGCGCGTTCTGACCCGGATCTATCAGACCGGAGTTAACTCTTTCAGCGGTGCGCGTTCTGACCCGGTTCTATCAGACCGGAGTTAACTCTTTCAGCGGTGCGCGTTCTGACCCGGTTCTATCAGACCAGCGTTAACTCTTTCAGCGGTGCGCGTTCTGACCCGGATCTATCGGACCAGCGTTAACTCTTTCAGCGGTGCGCGTTCTGACCCGGATCTATCAGACCGGAGTTAACTCTTTCAGCGGTGCGTGTTCTGACCCGGTTCTATCAGACCAGCGTTAACTCTTTCAGCGGTGCGTGTTCTGACCCGGTTCTATCAGAGCGGAGTTAACTCTTTCAGCGGTGTGTGTTCTGACCCGGTTCTATCAGAGCAGAGTTAACTCTTTCAGCGGTACGTGTTCTGACCCGGTTCTATCAGACCAGCGTTAACTCTTTCAGCGGTGCGCGTTCTGACCCGGATCTATCGGACCAGCGTTAACTCTTTCAGCGGTGCGCGTTCTGACCCGGATCTATCAGACCGGAGTTAACTCTTTCAGCGGTGCGCGTTCTGACCCGGTTCTATCAGACCAGCGTTAACTCTTTCAGCGGTGCGTGTTCTGACCCGGTTCTATCAGAGCGGAGTTAACTCTTTCAGCGGTGTGTGTTCTGACCCGGTTCTATCAGAGCAGAGTTAACTCTTTCAGCGGTACGTGTTATGACCCGGTTCTATCAGACCAGCGTTAACTCTTTCAGCGGTGCGCGTTCTGACCCGGATCTATCGGACCAGCGTTAACTCTTTCAGCAGTGCGCGTTCTGACCCGGATCTATCAGACCGGAGTTAACTCTTTCAGCGGTGCGCGTTCTGACCCGGTTCTATCAGAGCGGAGTTAACTCTTTCAGCGGTGCGCGTTCTGACCCAGTTCTATCAGACCGGAGTTAACTCTTTCAGCGGTGCGCGTTCTGACCCGGTTCTATCAGAGCGGAGTTAACTCTTTCAGCGGTACGTGTTCTGACCCGGTTCTATCAGACCAGCGTTAACTCTTTCAGCGGTGTGTGTTCTGATCCGGTTCTATCAGAGCGGAGTTAACTCTTTCAGCGGTGCGCGTTCTGACCCGGATCTATCAGACCGGAGTTAACTCTTTCAGCGGTGCGCGTTCTGACCCGGTTCTATCAGACCAGCGTTAACTCTTTCAGCGGTGCGCGTTCTGACCCGGATCTATCAGACCAGCGTTAACTCTTTCAGCGGTGCGCGTTCTGACCCGGTTCTATCAGAGCGGAGTTAACTCTTTCAGCGGTGTGTGTTCTGACCCGGTTCTATCAGAGCGGAGTTAACTCTTTCAGCGGTGCGTGTTCTGACCCGGTTCTATCAGACCAGCGTTAACTCTTTCAGCAGTGCGCGTTCTGACCCGGTTCTATCAGACCAGCGTTAACTCTTTCAGCGGTGCGTGTTCTGACCCGGTTCTATCAGAGCGGAGTTAACTCTTTCAGCGGTGTGTGTTCTGACCCGGTTCTATCAGAGCGGAGTTAACTCTTTCAGCGGTACGTGTTCTGACCCGGTTCTATCAGACCAGCGTTAACTCTTTCAGCGGTGCGCGTTCTGACCCGGATCTATCAGACCGGAGTTAACTCTTTCAGCGGTGCGCGTTCTGACCCGGTTCTATCAGACCAGCGTTAACTCTTTCAGCGGTGCGTGTTCTGACCCGGTTCTATCAGAGCGGAGTTAACTCTTTCAGCGGTGTGTGTTCTGACCCGGTTCTATCAGAGCAGAGTTAACTCTTTCAGCGGTACGTGTTATGACCCGGTTCTATCAGACCAGCGTTAACTCTTTCAGCGGTGCGCGTTCTGACCCGGATCTATCGGACCAGCGTTAACTCTTTCAGCAGTGCGCGTTCTGACCCGGATCTATCAGACCGGAGTTAACTCTTTCAGCGGTGCGCGTTCTGACCCGGTTCTATCAGAGCGGAGTTAACTCTTTCAGCGGTGCGCGTTCTGACCCAGTTCTATCAGACCGGAGTTAACTCTTTCAGCGGTGCGCGTTCTGACCCGGTTCTATCAGAGCGGAGTTAACTCTTTCAGCGGTGTGTGTTCTGATCCGGTTCTATCAGAGCGGAGTTAACTCTTTCAGCGGTGCGCGTTCTGACCCGGATCTATCAGACCGGAGTTAACTCTTTCAGCGGTGCGCGTTCTGACCCGGTTCTATCAGACCAGCGTTAACTCTTTCAGCGGTGCGCGTTCTGACCCGGATCTATCGGACCAGCGTTAACTCTTTCAGCGGTGCGCGTTCTGACCCGGATCTATCAGACCGGAGTTAACTCTTTCAGCGGTGCGCGTTCTGACCCGGATCTATCAGACCGGAGTTAACTCTTTCAGCGGTGCGCGTTCTGACCCGGTTCTATCAGACCAGCGTTAACTCTTTCAGCGGTGCGTGTTCTGACCCGGTTCTATCAGAGCGGAGTTAACTCTTTCAGCGGTGTGTGTTCTGACCCGGTTCTATCAGAGCGGAGTTAACTCTTTCAGCGGTACGTGTTCTGACCCGGTTCTATCAGACCAGCGTTAACTCTTTCAGCGGTGTGTGTTCTGATCCGGTTCTATCAGAGCGGAGTTAACTCTTTCAGCGGTGCGCGTTCTGACCCGGATCTATCAGACCGGAGTTAACTCTTTCAGCGGTGCGCGTTCTGACCCGGTTCTATCAGACCAGCGTTAACTCTTTCAGCGGTGCGCGTTCTGACCCGGATCTATCAGACCAGCGTTAACTCTTTCAGCGGTGCGCGTTCTGACCCGGTTCTATCAGAGCGGAGTTAACTCTTTCAGCGGTGTGTGTTCTGACCCGGTTCTATCAGAGCGGAGTTAACTCTTTCAGCGGTGCGTGTTCTGACCCGGTTCTATCAGACCAGCGTTAACTCTTTCAGCGGTGCGCGTTCTGACCCGGTTCTATCAGACCAGCGTTAACTCTTTCAGCGGTGCGTGTTCTGACCCGGTTCTATCAGAGCGGAGTTAACTCTTTCAGCGGTGTGTGTTCTGACCCGGTTCTATCAGAGCGGAGTTAACTCTTTCAGCGGTACATGTTCTGACCCGGTTCTATCAGACCAGCGTTAACTCTTTCAGCGGTGTGTGTTCTGATCCGGTTCTATCAGAGCGGAGTTAACTCTTTCAGCGGTGCGCGTTCTGACCCGGATCTATCAGACCGGAGTTAACTCTTTCAGCGGTGCGCGTTCTGACCCGGTTCTATCAGACCAGCGTTAACTCTTTCAGCGGTGCGCGTTCTGACCCGGATCTATCAGACCAGCGTTAACTCTTTCAGCGGTGCGCGTTCTGACCCGGTTCTATCAGAGCGGAGTTAACTCTTTCAGCGGTGTGTGTTCTGACCCGGTTCTATCAGAGCGGAGTTAACTCTTTCAGCGGTGCGTGTTCTGACCCGGTTCTATCAGACCAGCGTTAACTCTTTCAGCGGTGCGTGTTCTGACCTGGTTCTATCAGAGAGGAGTTAACTCTTTCAGCGGTGCGTGTTCTGACCCGGTTCTATCAGAGAGGAGTTAACTCTTTCAGCGGTGCGTGTTCTGACCCAGTTCTATCAGAGCGGAGTTAACTCTTTCAGTGGTGCGTGTTCTGACCCGATTCTATCAGAGCGGAGTTAACTCTTTCAGCGGTGCGTGTTCTGACCCGGTTCTATCAGAGAGGAGTTAACTCTTTCAGCGGTGTGTGTTCTGACCCGGTTCTATAAGAGCGGAGTTAACTCTTTCAGCGGTGTGTGTTCTGATCCGGTTCTATCAGAGCGGAGTTAACTCTTTCAGCGGTGTGCGTTCTGACCCGGATCTATCAGACCGGAGTTAACTCTTTCAGCGGTGCGTGTTCTGACCTGGTTCTATCAGAGAGGAGTTAACTCTTTCAGCGGTGCGTGTTCTGACCCGGTTCTATCAGAGAGGAGTTAACTCTTTCAGCGGTGCGTGTTCTGACCCAGTTCTATCAGAGCGGAGTTAACTCTTTCAGTGGTGCGTGTTCTGACCCGATTCTATCAGAGCGGAGTTAACTCTTTCAGCGGTGCGTGTTCTGACCCGGTTCTATCAGAGAGGAGTTAACTCTTTCAGCGGTGTGTGTTCTGACCCGGTTCTATCAGACCAGCGTTAACTCTTTCAGCGGTGCGCGTTCTGACCCGGATCTATCAGACCGGAGTTAACTCTTTCAGCGGTGCGCGTTCTGACCCGGTTCTATCAGACCGGAGTTAACTCTTTCAGCGGTGCGCGTTCTGACCCGGTTCTATCAGACCAGCGTTAACTCTTTCAGCGGTGCGCGTTCTGACCCGGATCTATCGGACCAGCGTTAACTCTTTCAGCGGTGCGCGTTCTGACCCGGATCTATCAGACCGGAGTTAACTCTTTCAGCGGTGCGTGTTCTGACCCGGTTCTATCAGACCAGCGTTAACTCTTTCAGCGGTGCGTGTTCTGACCCGGTTCTATCAGAGCGGAGTTAACTCTTTCAGCGGTGTGTGTTCTGACCCGGTTCTATCAGAGCAGAGTTAACTCTTTCAGCGGTACGTGTTCTGACCCGGTTCTATCAGACCAGCGTTAACTCTTTCAGCGGTGCGCGTTCTGACCCGGATCTATCGGACCAGCGTTAACTCTTTCAGCAGTGCGCGTTCTGACCCGGATCTATCAGACCGGAGTTAACTCTTTCAGCGGTGCGCGTTCTGACCCGGTTCTATCAGAGCGGAGTTAACTCTTTCAGCGGTGCGCGTTCTGACCCAGTTCTATCAGACCGGAGTTAACTCTTTCAGCGGTGCGTGTTCTGACCCGGTTCTATCAGACCGGAGTTAACTCTTTCAGCGGTGCGCGTTCTGACCCGGTTCTATCAGACCAGCGTTAACTCTTTCAGCGGTGCGTGTTCTGACCCGGTTCTATCAGAGCGGAGTTAACTCTTTCAGCGGTGTGTGATCTGACCCGGTTCTATCAGAGCGGAGTTAACTCTTTCAGCGGTACGTGTTCTGACCCGGTTCTATCAGACCAGCGTTAACTCTTTCAGCGGTGTGTGTTCTGATCCGGTTCTATCAGAGCGGAGTTAACTCTTTCAGCGGTGCGCGTTCTGACCCGGATCTATCAGAGAGGAGTTAACTCTTTCAGCGGTGTGTGTTCTGA
This sequence comes from Hoplias malabaricus, assembly GCF_029633855.1. Classification (NCBI taxonomy): domain Eukaryota; kingdom Metazoa; phylum Chordata; class Actinopteri; order Characiformes; family Erythrinidae; genus Hoplias; species Hoplias malabaricus. Next base: position 89,453,978 of record NC_089800.1, read on the forward strand.
CCCGGTTCTATCAGAGCGGAGTTAACTCTTTCAGCGGTGTGTGTTCTGATCCGGTTCTATCAGAGCGGAGTTAACTCTTTCAGCGGTGCGCGTTCTGACCCGGATCTATCAGACCGGAGTTAACTCTTTCAGCGGTGCGCGTTCTGACCCGGTTCTATCAGACCAGCGTTAACTCTTTCAGCGGTGCGCGTTCTGACCCGGATCTATCGGACCAGCGTTAACTCTTTCAGCGGTGCGCGTTCTGACCCGGATCTATCAGACCGGAGTTAACTCTTTCAGCGGTGCGCGTTCTGACCCGGTTCTATCAGACAGGAGTTAACTCTTTCAGCGGTGCGCGTTCTGACCCGGTTCTATCAGACCGGAGTTAACTCTTTCAGCGGTGCGCGTTCTGACCCGGTTCTATCAGACCAGCGTTAACTCTTTCAGCGGTGCGCGTTCTGACCCGGATCTATCAGACCGGAGTTAACTCTTTCAGCGGTGCGCGTTCTGACCCGGTTCTATCAGACCAGCGTTAACTCTTTCAGCGGTGCGTGTTCTGACCCGGTTCTATCAGAGCGGAGTTAACTCTTTCAGCGGTGTGTGTTCTGACCCGGTTCTATCAGAGCGGAGTTAACTCTTTCAGCGGTACGTGTTCTGACCCGGTTCTATCAGACCAGCGTTAACTCTTTCAGCGGTGTGTGTTCTGATCCGGTTCTATCAGAGCGGAGTTAACTCTTTCAGCGGTGCGCGTTCTGACCCGGATCTATCAGACCGGAGTTAACTCTTTCAGCGGTGCGCGTTCTGACCCGGTTCTATCAGACCAGCGTTAACTCTTTCAGCGGTGCGCGTTCTGACCCGGATCTATCAGACCAGCGTTAACTCTTTCAGCGGTGCGCGTTCTGACCCGGTTCTATCAGACCGGAGTTAACTCTTTCAGCGGTGCGCGTTCTGACCCGGTTCTATCAGACCAGCGTTAACTCTTTCAGCGGTGCGTGTTCTGACCCGGTTCTATCAGAGCAGAGTTAACTCTTTCAGCGGTGTGTGATCTGACCCGGTTCTATCAGAGAGGAGTTAACTCTTTCAGCGGTACGTGTTCTGACCCGGTTCTATCAGACCAGCGTTAACTCTTTCAGCGGTGTGTGTTCTGATCCGGTTCTATCAGAGCGGAGTTAACTCTTTCAGCGGTGCGCGTTCTGACCCGGATCTATCAGAGAGGAGTTAACTCTTTCAGCGGTGTGTGTTCTGACCCGGTTCTATCAGAGCGGAGTTAACTCTTTCAGCGGTGTGTGTTCTGATCCGGTTCTATCAGAGCGGAGTTAACTCTTTCAGCGGTGCGCGTTCTGACCCGGATCTATCAGACCGGAGTTAACTCTTTCAGCGGTGCGCGTTCTGACCCGGTTCTATCAGACCAGCGTTAACTCTTTCAGCGGTGCGCGTTCTGACCCGGTTCTATCAGACCAGCGTTAACTCTTTCAGCGGTGCGCGTTCTGACCCGGATCTATCAGACCGGAGTTAACTCTTTCAGCGGTGCGTGTTCTGACCCGGTTCTATCAGACCAGCGTTAACTCTTTCAGCGGTGCGTGTTCTGACCCGGTTCTATCAGAGCGGAGTTAACTCTTTCAGCGGTACGTGTTCTGACCCGGTTCTATCAGACCAGCGTTAACTCTTTCAGCGGTGTGTGTTCTGATCCGGTTCTATCAGAGCGGAGTTAACTCTTTCAGCGGTGCGCGTTCTGACCCGGTTCTATCAGACCAGCGTTAACTCTTTCAGCGGTGCGTGTTCTGACCCGGTTCTATCAGAGAGGAGTTAACTCTTTCAGCGGTGCGTGTTCTGACCCGGTTCTATCAGACCGGAGTTAACTCTTTCAGCGGTGCGTGTTCTGACCCAGTTCTATCAGAGCGGAGTTAACTCTTTCAGCGGTGTGTGTTCTGACCCGGTTCTATCAGAGCGGAGTTAACTCTTTCAGCGGTACGTGTTCTGACCCGGTTCTATCAGACCAGCGTTAACTTTTTCAGCGGTGTGTGTTCTGATCCGGTTCTATCAGAGCGGAGTTAACTCTTTCAGTGGTGCGCGTTCTGACCCGGATCTATCAGACCGGAGTTAACTCTTTCAGCGGTGCGCGTTCTGACCCGGTTCTATCAGACCAGCGTTAAGTCTTTCAGCGGTGCGCGTTCTGACCCGGATCTATCAGACCAGTGTTAACTCTTTCAGCGGTGCGCGTTCTGACCCGGATCTATCAGACCGGAGTTAACTCTTTCAGCGGTGCGCGTTCTGACCCGGTTCTATCAGACCAGCGTTAACTCTTTCAGCGGTGCGTGTTCTGACCCGGTTCTATCAGAGCGGATTTAACTCTTTCAGCGGTGAGTGTTCTGACCCGGTTCTATCAGAGCAGAGTTAACTCTTTCAGCGGTACGTGTTCTGACCCGGTTCTATCAGACCAGCGGAGTTAACTCTTTCAGCGGTGTGTGTTCTGATCCGGTTCTATCAGAGCGGAGTTAACTCTTTCAGCGGTGCGCGTTCTGACCCGGATCTATCAGACCGGAGTTAACTCTTTCAGCGGTGCGCGTTCTGACCCGGTTCTATCAGAGCGGCGTTAACTCTTTCAGCGGTGCGCGTTCTGACCCGGATCTATCAGACCGGAGTTAACTCTTTCAGCGGTGCGCGTTCTGACCCGGTTCTATCAGACCGGCGTTAACTCTTTCAGCGGTGCGTGTTCTGACCCGGTTCTATCAGAGAGGAGTTAACTCTTTCAGCGGTGCGTGTTCTGACCCGGTTCTATCAGAGCAGAATTAACTTTTTTAGCGGTGTGTGTTCTGACCCGGTTCTATCAGAGCGGAGTTAACTCTTTCAGCCGTGCGTTTTCTGACCCGGTTCTATCAAAGCGGAGTTAACTCTTTCAGCGGTGCGTGTTCTGACCCAGTTCTATCAGAGCGGAGTTAACTCTTTCAGCGGTGCGTGTTCTGACCCGGTTCTATCAGAGCGGAGTTAACTCTTTCAGCGTTGCGTGTTCTGACCCGGTTCTATCAGAGCGGAGTTAACTCTTTCAGCGTTGCGTGTTCTGACCTGGTTCTATCAGAGCGGAGTTAACTCTTTCAGCGTTGCGTGTTCTGACCCGGTTCTATCAGAGCGGAGTTAACTCTTTCAGCGTTGCACGTTCTGACCCGGTTCTATCAGAGCGGAGTTAACTCTTTCAGCGGTGCGCGTTCTGACCCGGTTCTATCAGAGCGGAGTTAACTCTTTCAGTGGTGCGTGTTCTGACCCGATTCTATCAGAGCGGAGTTAACTCTTTCAGCGATGCGTGTTCTGACCCGGTTCTATCAGAGAGGAGTTAACTCTTTCAGTGGTGCGTGTTCTGACCCGGTTCTATCAGAGCGGAGTTAACTCTTTCAGCGGTGCGTGTTCTGACCCGGTTCTATCAGAGCGGAGTTAACTCTTTCAGCGGTGCGTGTTCTGACCTGGTTGTATCAGAGCGGAGTTAACTCTTTCAGCGGTGTGTGTTCTGACCCGGGTTCTATCAGAGAGGAGTTAACTCTTTCAGCGGTGCGTGTTCTGACCCGGGTTTTATCAGAGCGGAGTTAACTCTTTCAGCGGTGCGTGTTCTGACCCGGTTCTATCAGAGCGGAGTTAACTCTTTCAGCGGTGCGCGTTCTGACCCGGTTCTATCAGAGCGGAGTTAACTCTTTCAGCGGTGTGTGTTCTGACCCGGTTCTATCAGAGCGGAGTTAACTCTTTCAGCGGTGTGTGTTCTGACCCGGGTTCTATCAGAGAGGAGTTAACTCTTTCAGCGGTGCGCGTTCTGACCCGGATCTATCAGACCGGAGTTAACTCTTTCAGCGGTGCGCGTTCTGACCCGGTTCTATCAGACCAGCGTTAACTCTTTCAGCGGTGCGCGTTCTGACCCGGATCTATCGGACCAGCGTTAACTCTTTCAGCGGTGCGCGTTCTGACCCGGTTCTATCAGACCAGCGTTAACTCTTTCAGCGGTGCGCGTTCTGACCCGGATCTATCAGACCGGAGTTAACTCTTTCAGCGGTGCGCGTTCTGACCCGGTTCTATCAGACCAGCGTTAACTCTTTCAGCGGTGTGTGTTCTGACCCGGTTCTATCAGAGCGGAGTTAACTCTTTCAGCGGTGTGTGTTCTGACCCGGTTCTATCAGAGCGGAGTTAACTCTTTCAGCGGTGTGTGTTCTGACCCGGTTCTATCAGAGCGGAGTTAACTCTTTCAGCGGTGCGCGTTCTGACCCGGATCTATCGGACCAGCGTTAACTCTTTCAGCGGTGCGCGTTCTGACCCGGTTCTATCAGAGCGGAGTTAACTCTTTCAGCGGTGCGCGTTCTGACCCAGTTCTATCAGAGCGGAGTTAACTCTTTCAGCGGTGCGTGTTCTGACCCGGTTCTATCAGACCGGAGTTAACTCTTTCAGCGGTGCGCGTTCTGACCCGGTTCTATCAGACCAGCGTTAACTCTTTCAGCGGTGCGTGTTCTGACCCGGTTCTATCAGAGCGGAGTTAACTCTTTCAGCGGTGTGTGATCTGACCCGGTTCTATCAGAGCGGAGTTAACTCTTTCAGCGGTACGTGTTCTGACCCGGTTCTATCAGACCAGCGTTAACTCTTTCAGCGGTGTGTGTTCTGATCCGGTTCTATCAGAGCGGAGTTAACTCTTTCAGCGGTGCGCGTTCTGACCCGGATCTATCAGAGAGGAGTTAACTCTTTCAGCGGTGTGTGTTCTGACCCGGTTCTATCAGAGCGGAGTTAACTCTTTCAGCGGTGTGTGTTCTGATCCGGTTCTATCAGAGCGGAGTTAACTCTTTCAGCGGTGCGCGTTCTGACCCGGATCTATCAGACCGGAGTTAACTCTTTCAGCGGTGCGCGTTCTGACCCGGTTCTATCAGACCAGCGTTAACTCTTTCAGCGGTGCGCGTTCTGACCCGGATCTATCGGACCAGCGTTAACTCTTTCAGCGGTGCGCGTTCTGACCCGGATCTATCAGACCGGAGTTAACTCTTTCAGCGGTGCGCGTTCTGACCCGGTTCTATCAGACAGGAGTTAACTCTTTCAGCGGTGCGCGTTCTGACCCGGTTCAATCAGACCGGAGTTAACTCTTTCAGCGGTGCGCGTTCTGACCCGGTTCTATCAGACCAGCGTTAACTCTTTCAGCGGTGCGTGTTCTGACCCGGTTCTATCAGAGCGGAGTTAACTTTTTCAGCGGTGTGTGTTCTGACCCGGTTCTATCAGAGCGGAGTTAACTCTTTCAGCGGTACGTGTTCTGACCCGGTTCTATCAGACCAGCGTTAACTCTTTCAGCGGTGTGTGTTCTGATCCGGTTCTATCAGAGCGGAGTTAACTCTTTCAGCGGTGCGCGTTCTGACCCGGATCTATCAGAGAGGAGTTAACTCTTTCAGCGGTGTGTGTTCTGACCCGGTTCTATCAGAGCGGAGTTAACTCTTTCAGCGGTGTGTGTTCTGATCCGGTTCTATCAGAGCGGAGTTAACTCTTTCAGCGGTGCGCGTTCTGACCCGGATCTATCAGACCGGAGTTAACTCTTTCAGCGGTGCGCGTTCTGACCCGGTTCTATCAGACCAGCGTTAACTCTTTCAGCGGTGCGCGTTCTGACCCGGATCTATCGGACCAGCGTTAACTCTTTCAGCGGTGCGCGTTCTGACCCGGATCTATCAGACCGGAGTTAACTCTTTAAGCGGTGCGCGTTCTGACCCGGTTCTATCAGACAGGAGTTAACTCTTTCAGCGGTGCGCGTTCTGACCCGGTTCTATCAGACCGGAGTTAACTCTTTCAGCGGTGCGCGTTCTGACCCGGTTCTATCAGACCAGCGTTAACTCTTTCAGCGGTGCGCGTTCTGACCCGGATCTATCAGACCGGAGTTAACTCTTTCAGCGGTGCGCGTTCTGACCCGGTTCTATCAGACCAGCGTTAACTCTTTCAGCGGTGCGCGTTCTGATCCGGTTCTATCAGAGCGGAGTTAACTCTTTCAGCGGTGCGCGTTCTGACCCGGATCTATCAGACCGGAGTTAACTCTTTCAGCGGTGCGCGTTCTGACCCGGTTCTATCAGACCAGCGTTAACTCTTTCAGCGGTGCGCGTTCTGACCCGGACCTATCAGACCAGCGTTAACTCTTTCAGCGGTGCGCGTTCTGACCCGGTTCTATCAGAGCGGAGTTAACTTTTTCAGCGGTGCGCGTTCTGACCCGGTTCTATCAGACCAGCGTTAACTCTTTCAGCGGTGCGTGTTCTGACCCGGTTCTATCAGAGCGGAGTTAACTCTTTCAGCGGTGCGTGTTCTGACCCGGATCTATCAGACCAGCGTTAACTCTTTCAGCGGTGCGCGTTCTGACCCGGATCTATCAGACCGGAGTTAACTCTTTCAGCGGTGCGCGTTCTGACCCGGTTCTATCAGAGCGGAGTTAACTCTTTCAGCGGTGCGCGTTCTGACCCGGTTCTATCAGACCAGCGTTAACTCTTTCAGCGGTGCGTGTTCTGACCCGGTTCTATCAGAGCGGAGTTAACTCTTTCAGCGGTGCGTGTTCTGACCCGGATCTATCAGACCAGCGTTAACTCTTTCAGCGGTGCGCGTTCTGACCCGGATCTATCAGACCGGAGTTAACTCTTTCAGCGGTGCGCGTTCTGACCCGGTTCTATCAGACCAGCGTTAACTCTTTCAGCGGTGCGTGTTCTGACCCGGTTCTATCAGACAGGAGTTAACTCTTTCAGCGGTGCGCGTTCTGACCCGGTTCAATCAGACCGGAGTTAACTCTTTCAGCGGTGCGCGTTCTGACCCGGTTCTATCAGACCAGCGTTAACTCTTTCAGCGGTGCGTGTTCTGACCCGGTTCTATCAGACAGGAGTTAACTCTTTCAGCGGTGCGCGTTCTGACCCGGTTCTATCAGACCAGCGTTAACTCTTTCAGCGGTGCGCGTTCTGACCCGGTTCTATCAGACAGGAGTTAACTCTTTCAGCGGTGCGCGTTCTGACCCGGTTCAATCAGACCGGAGTTAACTCTTTCAGCGGTGCGCGTTCTGACCCGGTTCTATCAGACCAGCGTTAACTCTTTCAGCGGTGCGTGTTCTGACCCGGTTCTATCAGAGCGGAGTTAACTTTTTCAGCGGTGTGTGTTCTGACCCGGTTCTATCAGAGCGGAGTTAACTCTTTCAGCGGTACGTGTTCTGACCCGGTTCTATCAGACCAGCGTTAACTCTTTCAGCGGTGTGTGTTCTGATCCGGTTCTATCAGAGCGGAGTTAACTCTTTCAGCGGTGCGCGTTCTGACCCGGATCTATCAGAGAGGAGTTAACTCTTTCAGCGGTGTGTGTTCTGACCCGGTTCTATCAGAGCGGAGTTAACTCTTTCAGCGGTGTGTGTTCTGATCCGGTTCTATCAGAGCGGAGTTAACTCTTTCAGCGGTGCGCGTTCTGACCCGGATCTATCAGACCGGAGTTAACTCTTTCAGCGGTGCGCGTTCTGACCCGGTTCTATCAGACCAGCGTTAACTCTTTCAGCGGTGCGCGTTCTGACCCGGATCTATCGGACCAGCGTTAACTCTTTCAGCGGTGCGCGTTCTGACCCGGATCTATCAGACCGGAGTTAACTCTTTAAGCGGTGCGCGTTCTGACCCGGTTCTATCAGACAGGAGTTAACTCTTTCAGCGGTGCGCGTTCTGACCCGGTTCTATCAGACCGGAGTTAACTCTTTCAGCGGTGCGCGTTCTGACCCGGTTCTATCAGACCAGCGTTAACTCTTTCAGCGGTGCGCGTTCTGACCCGGATCTATCAGACCGGAGTTAACTCTTTCAGCGGTGCGCGTTCTGACCCGGTTCTATCAGACCAGCGTTAACTCTTTCAGCGGTGCGCGTTCTGATCCGGTTCTATCAGAGCGGAGTTAACTCTTTCAGCGGTGCGCGTTCTGACCCGGATCTATCAGACCGGAGTTAACTCTTTCAGCGGTGCGCGTTCTGACCCGGTTCTATCAGACCAGCGTTAACTCTTTCAGCGGTGCGCGTTCTGACCCGGACCTATCAGACCAGCGTTAACTCTTTCAGCGGTGCGCGTTCTGACCCGGTTCTATCAGAGCGGAGTTAACTTTTTCAGCGGTGCGCGTTCTGACCCGGTTCTATCAGACCAGCGTTAACTCTTTCAGCGGTGCGTGTTCTGACCCGGTTCTATCAGAGCGGAGTTAACTCTTTCAGCGGTGCGTGTTCTGACCCGGATCTATCAGACCAGCGTTAACTCTTTCAGCGGTGCGCGTTCTGACCCGGATCTATCAGACCGGAGTTAACTCTTTCAGCGGTGCGCGTTCTGACCCGGTTCTATCAGAGCGGAGTTAACTCTTTCAGCGGTGCGCGTTCTGACCCGGTTCTATCAGACCAGCGTTAACTCTTTCAGCGGTGTGTGTTCTGATCCGGTTCTATCAGAGCGGAGTTAACTCTTTCAGCGGTGCGCGTTCTGACCCGGATCTATCAGAGAGGAGTTAACTCTTTCAGCGGTGTGTGTTCTGACCCGGTTCTATCAGAGCGGAGTTAACTCTTTCAGCGGTGTGTGTTCTGATCCGGTTCTATCAGAGCGGAGTTAACTCTTTCAGCGGTGCGCGTTCTGACCCGGATCTATCAGACCGGAGTTAACTCTTTCAGCGGTGCGCGTTCTGACCCGGTTCTATCAGACCAGCGTTAACTCTTTCAGCGGTGCGCGTTCTGACCCGGATCTATCGGACCAGCGTTAACTCTTTCAGCGGTGCGCGTTCTGACCCGGATCTATCAGACCGGAGTTAACTCTTTAAGCGGTGCGCGTTCTGACCCGGTTCTATCAGACAGGAGTTAACTCTTTCAGCGGTGCGCGTTCTGACCCGGTTCTATCAGACCGGAGTTAACTCTTTCAGCGGTGCGCGTTCTGACCCGGTTCTATCAGACCAGCGTTAACTCTTTCAGCGGTGCGCGTTCTGACCCGGATCTATCAGACCGGAGTTAACTCTTTCAGCGGTGCGCGTTCTGACCCGGTTCTATCAGACCATCGTTAACTCTTTCAGCGGTGCGTGTTCTGATCCGGTTCTATCAGAGCGGAGTTAACTCTTTCAGCGGTGCGCGTTCTGACCCGGATCTATCAGACCGGAGTTAACTCTTTCAGCGGTGCGCGTTCTGACCCGGTTCTATCAGACCAGCGTTAACTCTTTCAGCGGTGCGCGTTCTGACCCGGACCTATCAGACCAGCGTTAACTCTTTCAGCGGTGCGCGTTCTGACCCGGTTCTATCAGAGCGGAGTTAACTCTTTCAGCGGTGCGCGTTCTGACCCGGTTCTATCAGACCAGCGTTAACTCTTTCAGCGGTGCGTGTTCTGACCCGGTTCTATCAGAGCGGAGTTAACTCTTTCAGCGGTGCGTGTTCTGACCCGGATCTATCAGACCAGCGTTAACTCTTTCAGCGGTGCGCGTTCTGACCCGGATCTATCAGACCGGAGTTAACTCTTTCAGCGGTGCGCGTTCTGACCCGGTTCTATCAGAGCGGAGTTAACTCTTTCAGCGGTGCGCGTTCTGACCCGGTTCTATCAGACCAGCGTTAACTCTTTCAGCGGTGCATGTTCTGACCCGGTTCTATCAGAGCGGAGTTAACTCTTTCAGCGGTGCGTGTTCTGACCCGGATCTATCAGACCAGCGTTAACTCTTTCAGCGGTGCGCGTTCTGACCCGGATCTATCAGACCGGAGTTAACTCTTTCAGCGGTGCGCGTTCTGACCCGGTTCTATCAGACCAGCGTTAACTCTTTCAGCGGTGCGTGTTCTGACCCGGTTCTATCAGAGCGGATTTAACTCTTTCAGCGGTGTGTGTTCTGACCCGGTTCTATCAGAGCGGAGTTAACTCTTTCAGCGGTACGTGTTCTGACCCGGTTCTATCAGACCAGCGTTAACTCTTTCAGCGGTGTGTGTTCTGATCCGGTTCTATCAGAGCGGAGTTAACTCTTTCAGCGGTGCGCGTTCTGACCCGGATCTATCAGACCGGAGTTAACTCTTTCAGCGGTGCGCGTTCTGACCCGGTTCTATCAGACCGGCGTTAACTCTTTCAACGGTGCGCGTTCTGACCCGGTTCTATCAGACCAGCGTTAACTCTTTCAGCAGTGCGCGTTCTGACCCGTTTCTATCAGAGCGGCGTTAACTCTTTCAGCGGTGCGCGTTCTGACCCGGATCTATCAGACCGGAGTTAACTCTTTCAGCGGTGCGCGTTCTGACCCGGTTCTATCAGACCGGCGTTAACTCTTTCAGCGGTGCGTGTTCTGACCCGGTTCTATCAGAGAGGAGTTAACTCTTTCAGCAGTGCGTGTTCTGACCCGGTTCTATCAGAGCAGAATTAACTTTTTTAGCGGTGTGTGTTCTGACCCGGTTCTATCAGAGCGGAGTTAACTTTTTCAGCCGTGCGTGTTCTGACCCGGTTCTATCAGAGCGGAGTTAACTCTTTCAGCGGTGCGTGTTCTGACCCAGTTCTATCAGAGCGGAGTTAACTCTTTCAGCGGTGCGTGTTCTGACCCGGTTCTATCAGAGCGGAGTTAACTCTTTCAGCGTTGCGTGTTCTGACCCGGTTCTATCAGAGCGGAGTTAACTCTTTCAGCGTTGCGTGTTCTGACCCGGTTCTATCAGAGCGGAGTTAACTCTTTCAGCGTTGCATGTTCTGACCCGGTTCTATCAGAGCGGAGTTAACTCTTTCAGGGGTGCGCATTCTGACCCGGTTCTATCAGAGCGGAGTTAACTCTTTCAGTGGTGCGTGTTCTGACCCGATTCTATCAGAGCGGAGTTAACTCTTTCAGCGGTGCGTGTTCTGACCCGGTTCTATCAGAGAGGAGTTAACTCTTTCAGTGGTGCGTGTTCTGACCCGGCTCTATCAGAGCGGAGTTAACTCTTTCAGCGGTGCGTGTTCTGACCCGGTTCTATCAGAGCGGAGTTAACTCTTTCAGCGGTGCGTGTTCTGACCTGGTTCTATCAGAGCGGAGTTAACTCTTTCAGCGGTGTGTGTTCTGACCCGGGTTCTATCAGAGAGGAGTTAACTCTTTCAGCGGTGCGTGTTCTGACCCGGGTTTTATCAGAGCGGAGTTAACTCTTTCAGCGATGCGTGTTCTGACCCGGTTCTATCAGAGCGGAGTTAACTCTTTCAGCGGTGCGTGTTCTGACCCGGTTCTATCAGAGCGGAGTTAACTCTTTCAGCGGTGCGTGTTCTGACCCGGTTCTATCAGAGAGGAGTTAACTCTTTCAGCGGTGTGTGTTCTGACCCGGTTCTATCAGAGCGGAGTTAACTCTTTCAGCGGTGTGTGTTCTGATCCGGTTCTATCAGAGCGGAGTTAACTCTTTCAGCGGTGCGCGTTCTGACCCGGATCTATCAGACCGGAGTTAACTCTTTCAGCGGTGCGCGTTCTGACCCGGTTCTATCAGAGCGGAGTTAACTCTTTCAGCGGTGTGTGTTCTGAACCGGTTCTATCAGAGCGGAGTTAACTCTTTCAGCGGTGCGTGTTCTGACCCGGTTCTATCAGACCAGCGTTAACTCTTTCAGCGGTGCGTGTTCTGACCCGGTTCTATCAGAGAGGAGTTAACTCTTTCAGCGGTGCGTGTTCTGACCCAGTTCTATCAGAGCGGAGTTAACTCTTTCAGTGGTGCGTGTTCTGACCCGATTCTATCAGAGCGGAGTTAACTCTTTCAGCGGTGCATGTTCTGACCCGGTTCTATCAGAGAGGAGTTAACTCTTTCAGCGGTGCGTGTTCTGACCCAGTTCTATCAGAGCGGAGTTAACTCTTTCAGTGGTGCGTGTTCTGACCCGATTCTATCATAGCGGAGTTAACTTTTTCAGCGGTGCGTGTTCTGACCCGGTTCTATCAGAGAGTAGTTAACTCTTTCAGCGGTGCGCGTTCTGACCCGGATCTATCAGACCGGAGTTAACTCTTTCAGCGGTGCGCGTTCTGACCCGGTTCTATCAGACCAGCGTTAACTCTTTCAGCGGTGCGCGTTCTGACCCGGACCTATCAGACCAGCGTTAACTCTTTCAGCGGTGCGCGTTCTGACCCGGTTCTATCAGAGCGGAGTTAACTCTTTCAGCGGTGCGCGTTCTGACCCGGTTCTATCAGACCAGCGTTAACTCTTTCAGCGGTGCGTGTTCTGACCCGGTTCTATCAGAGCGGAGTTAACTCTTTCAGCGGTGCGTGTTCTGACCCGGATCTATCAGACCAGCGTTAACTCTTTCAGCGGTGCGCGTTCTGACCCGGATCTATCAGACCGGAGTTAACTCTTTCAGCGGTGCGCGTTCTGACCCGGTTCTATCAGAGCGGAGTTAACTCTTTCAGCGGTGCGCGTTCTGACCCGGTTCTATCAGACCAGCGTTAACTCTTTCAGCGGTGCGTGTTCTGACCCGGTTCTATCAGAGCGGAGTTAACTCTTTCAGCGGTGCGTGTTCTGACCCGGATCTATCAGACCAGCGTTAACTCTTTCAGCGGTGCGCGTTCTGACCCGGATCTATCAGACCGGAGTTAACTCTTTCAGCGGTGCGCGTTCTGACCCGGTTCTATCAGACCAGCGTTAACTCTTTCAGCGGTGCGTGTTCTGACCCGGTTCTATCAGAGCGGATTTAACTCTTTCAGCGGTGTGTGTTCTGACCCGGTTCTATCAGAGCGGAGTTAACTCTTTCAGCGGTACGTGTTCTGACCCGGTTCTATCAGACCAGCGTTAACTCTTTCAGCGGTGTGTGTTCTGATCCGGTTCTATCAGAGCGGAGTTAACTCTTTCAGCGGTGCGCGTTCTGACCCGGATCTATCAGACCGGAGTTAACTCTTTCAGCGGTGCGCGTTCTGACCCGGTTCTATCAGACCGGCGTTCAGCGGTGCGCGTTCTGACCCGGTTCTATCAGACCAGCGTTAACTCTTTCAGCAGTGCGCGTTCTGACCCGTTTCTATCAGAGCGGCGTTAACTCTTTCAGCGGTGCGCGTTCTGACCCGGATCTATCAGACCGGAGTTAACTCTTTCAGCGGTGCGCGTTCTGACCCGGTTCTATCAGACCGGCGTTAACTCTTTCAGCGGTGCGTGTTCTGACCCGGTTCTATCAGAGAGGAGTTAACTCTTTCAGCGGTGCGTGTTCTGACCCGGTTCTATCAGAGCAGAATTAACTTTTTTAGCGGTGTGTGTTCTGACCCGGTTCTATCAGAGCGGAGTTAACTTTTTCAGCCGTGCGTGTTCTGACCCGGTTCTATCAGAGCGGAGTTAACTCTTTCAGCGGTGCGTGTTCTGACCCAGTTCTATCAGAGCGGAGTTAACTCTTTCAGCGGTGCGTGTTCTGACCCGGTTCTATCAGAGCGGAGTTAACTCTTTCAGCGTTGCGTGTTCTGACCCGGTTCTATCAGAGCGGAGTTAACTCTTTCAGCGTTGCGTGTTCTGACCCGGTTCTATCAGAGCGGAGTTAACTCTTTCAGCGTTGCATGTTCTGACCCGGTTCTATCAGAGCGGAGTTAACTCTTTCAGGGGTGCGCGTTCTGACCCGGTTCTATCAGAGCGGAGTTAACTCTTTCAGTGGTGCGTGTTCTGACCCGATTCTATCAGAGCGGAGTTAACTCTTTCAGCGGTGCGTGTTCTGACCCGGTTCTATCAGAGAGGAGTTAACTCTTTCAGTGGTGCGTGTTCTGACCCGGCTCTATCAGAGCAGAGTTAACTCTTTCAGCGGTGCGTGTTCTGACCCGGTTCTATCAGAGCGGAGTTAACTCTTTCAGCGGTGCGTGTTCTGACCTGGTTCTATCAGAGCGGAGTTAACTCTTTCAGCGGTGTGTGTTCTGACCCGGGTTCTATCAGAGAGGAGTTAACTCTTTCAGCGGTGCGTGTTCTGACCCGGGTTTTATCAGAGCGGAGTTAACTCTTTCAGCGATGCGTGTTCTGACCCGGTTCTATCAGAGCGGAGTTAACTCTTTCAGCGGTGCGTGTTCTGACCCAGTTCTATCAGAGCGGAGTTAACTCTTTCAGCGGTGCGTGTTCTGACCCGGTTCTATCAGAGAGGAGTTAACTCTTTCAGCGGTGTGTGTTCTGACCCGGTTCTATCAGAGCGGAGTTAACTCTTTCAGCGGTGTGTGTTCTGATCCGGTTCTATCAGAGCGGAGTTAACTCTTTCAGCGGTGCGCGTTCTGACCCGGATCTATCAGACCGGAGTTAACTCTTTCAGCGGTGCGCGTTCTGACCCGGTTCTATCAGACCAGCGTTAACTCTTTCAGCGGTGCGCGTTCTGACCCAGATCTATCGGACCAGCGTTAACTCTTTCAGCGGTGCGCGTTCTGACCCGGTTCTATCAGACCAGCGTTAACTCTTTCAGCGGTGCGTGTTCTGACCCGGTTCTATCAGAGCGGAGTTAACTCTTTCAGCGGTGTGTGTTCTGACCCGGTTCTATCAGACCAGCGTTAACTCTTTCAGCGGTGCGCGTTCTGACCCGGTTCTATCAGAGCGGAGTTAACTCTTTCAGCGGTGTGTGTTCTGACCCGGTTCTATCAGAGCGGAGTTAACTCTTTCAGCGGTGCGTGTTCTGACCCGGTTCTATCAGACCAGCGTTAACTCTTTCAGCGGTGCGTGTTCTGACCCGGTTCTATCAGAGAGGAGTTAACTCTTTCAGCGGTGCGTGTTCTGACCCGGTTCTATCAAACCGGAGTTAACTCTTTCAGCGGTGCGCGTTCTGACCCGGTTCTATCAGACCAGCGTTAACTCTTTCAGCGGTGCGCGTTCTGACCCGGATCTATCAGACCGGAGTTAACTCTTTCAGCGGTGCGTGTTCTGACCCGGTTCTATCAGACCAGCGTTAACTCTTTCAGCGGTGCGTGTTCTGACCCGGTTCTATCAGAGCGGAGTTAACTCTTTCAGCGGTGTGTGTTCTGACCCGGTTCTATCAGAGCGGAGTTATCTCTTTCAGCGGTACGTGTTCTGACCCGGTTCTATCAGACCAGCGTTAACTCTTTCAGCGGTGTGTGTTCTGATCCGGTTCTATCAGAGCGGAGTTAACTCTTTCAGCGGTGCGCGTTCTGACCCGGTTCTATCAGACCAGCGTTAACTCTTTCAGCGGTGCGTGTTCTGACCCGGTTCTATCAGAGAGGAGTTAACTCTTTCAGCGGTGCGTGTTCTGACCCGGTTCTATCAGACCGGAGTTAACTCTTTCAGCGGTGCGTGTTCTGACCCAGTTCTATCAGAGCGGAGTTAACTCTTTCAGCGGTGTGTGTTCTGACCCGGTTCTATCAGAGCGGAGTTAACTCTTTCAGCGGTACGTGTTCTGACCCGGTTCTATCAGACCAGCGTTAACTTTTTCAGCGGTGTGTGTTCTGATCCGGTTCTATCAGAGCGGAGTTAACTCTTTCAGCGGTGCGTGTTCTGACCCGGATCTATCAGACCGGAGTTAACTCTTTCAGCGGTGCGCGTTCTGACCCGGTTCTATCAGACCAGCGTTAACTCTTTCAGCAGTGCGCGTTCTGACCCGTTTCTATCAGACCAGCGTTAACTCTTTCAGCGGTGCGCGTTCTGACCCGGATCTATCAGACCGGAGTTAACTCTTTCAGCGGTGCGCGTTCTGACCCGGTTCTATCAGACCGGCGTTAACTCTTTCAGCGGTGCGTGTTCTGACCCGGTTCTATCAGAGAGGAGTTAACTCTTTCAGCGGTGCGTGTTCTGACCCGGTTCTATCAGAGCAGAATTAACTTTTTTAGCGGTGTGTGTTCTGACCCGGTTCTATCAGAGCGGAGTTAACTCTTTCAGCCGTGCGTGTTCTGACCCGGTTCTATCAGAGCGGAGTTAACTCTTTCAGCGGTGAGTGTTCTGACCCAGTTCTATCAGAGCGGAGTTAACTCTTTCAGCGGTGCGTGTTCTGACCCGGTTCTATCAGAGCGGAGTTAACTCTTTCAGCGTTGCGTGTTCTGACCCGGTTCTATCAGAGCGGAGTTAACTCTTTCAGCGTTGCGTGTTCTGACCCGGTTCTATCAGAGCGGAGTTAACTCTTTCAGCATTGCGTGTTCTGACCCGGTTCTATCAGAGCGGAGTTAACTCTTTCAGCGGTGCGCGTTCTGACCCGGTTCTATCAGAGCGGAGTTAACTCTTTCAGTGGTGCGTGTTCTGACCCGATTCTATCAGAGCGGAGTTAACTCTTTCAGCGGTGCGTGTTCTGACCCGGTTCTATCAGAGAGGAGTTAACTCTTTCAGTGGTGCGTGTTCTGACCCGGTTCTATCAGAGCGGAATTAACTCTTTCAGCGGTGCGTGTTCTGACCTGGTTCTATCAGAGCGGAGTTAACTCTTTCAGCGGTGTGTGTTCTGACCCGGGTTCTATCAGAGAGGAGTTAACTCTTTCAGCGGTGCGTGTTCTGACCCGGGTTCTATCAGAGAGGAGTTAACTCTTTCAGTGGTGCGTGTTCTGACCCGGGTTTTATCAGAGCGGAGTTAACTCTTTCAGCGGTGCGTGTTCTGACCCGGTTCTATCAGAGCGGAGTTAACTCTTTCAGCGGTGCGTGTTCTGACCCGGTTCTATCAGAGCGGAGTTAACTCTTTCAGCGGTGCGTGTTCTGACCCGGTTCTATCAGAGCGGAGTTAACTCTTTCAGCGGTGTGTGTTCTGACCCGTCTCAGTGCGCTGCACTAATCAGTGTAAATAAAGAACTCAAACCTGTGCGAAGAGGGTCGAGGAAGAAGAAGAACTTGCGGACTGCGGTGCAGACGTAAAAAGAGTAAAAGGACTTCTCCAGTCCATCGAGCTGCGGGAGAGTGGGGATTAACTCCAGGATGTAGTTCTCCAGGTCCTTTAGGGAAGAGGAAAAGAAGAACAGAGAGAGAGACCATCTGGACCTAACCTTCATTAACTTCATCAAACTACAAACTACAGCAGGTTTATTTGGAAGACAATGGCCTTTTTTAAACAGAGTTGTATAAGGTGTAACTCCGAGCCTGAGACTTTTATCATGTGTTTTATAATGAATCAATGGTGTAACTGCTGTATGTTGTGACCGGGAGCAGTGTGTAAATAGGAGCCTAGTGTTTAGTTTTGAGCTCAATATCTGCACCACTCTGAGGAATAAAGGCCAATGACGACACAGAGGTGTGTTTTTATAAAGGAATGATGGCACTCACAGATTCTCGGAGGTAACCCTGACCCGCCACGTCGTACAAACTCAAGCCGATCCTCGTCTGATGAAGCCAAACTGACAAGAACAGGAGAACAGATCAGATCACATTCTGCTGATTGAAAGTAAATGAAGATGCTATTTAAATGTCACTGGAGCTGAACGTGTGAGAGTTACGCTGATTTCCACCGTCTCTACACTGTGATATCTGCATTTATTTATTGG